>NW_005871434.1:483699-503710 GCF_000147115.1 Myotis lucifugus | reverse complement strand
CCAAGTTGTTCCAGATCTGGATCTAAGAGTCACCTGATCAGCAGTGCTGCTTGAATAAAGCTCTTTCCTGACCTCAGTGTTCCAATTATCTATGGACATATGCACAGGTGACCCAGAGCACCTCATTTGGATATACCAATACAGACGTCAAAAGGTACTTACTATTAATTAATATGGCCGAACTTAACTCAAAAACTAAGAAGAGAGAAGACACAGGGGATAAACAATGCAAGAAATCACACAGGTTTATTTACCAGAGAGCTGATGGGTTTCAGTCCTTGGCAGGCCACCCGGAGACACTCGCTGACAGAGACACACGGAGGTCGTCAAAATACGCAGCTGCAAATGCTCGGTCTCTTGACACAAAGAGAGGCCTCTTAACAGTCTGGGCTCAGAGGCAGAGCAGGAACGGCAGTTTCCAGGGGGAAGGAGAACGGCTTGTCTGTGGAGGTCAGACAGACATCTGACTGCTGCTGTGAGAGTCCTTCTTTTATGCCCCATGGGTGGGCTTCTTCAGTGTCTCCTATCAGTGTGCTCCGGTGGCCTTCTGGGCTTATCAGGATATACACGCAGGGAGTTGTTTGTCAGGAGTTACAAGTTATTTGTCAGGAGTTAACATGCAGGGCGTTACAAGTTACTTATCAGGGTCTCACACACACACACACAAATTAAGTTCCTCTTCTAAGTAAAGTTTAAAATTCACTCTAATAAAAAAATGAAATTTGATTATGCTATCTTATACTAACTAAGCTTATTACTATAACACTCAGAGTGTCCAACTGCCTCTTCTGTGCAAATTTCATAAATTCCATATTCCATAACACTGGCTGTTTTAAAATCAGAACCTGTCCCCCTTTCAATTAGGGCATGTTAAGGGGCAATATATTTTACTGGTCAATTCGGTCCCAATTCATCTGATAGAGATTTTAAAATTAGTGATGCCCACATATGTGTGTTTTTGTTTTGGTTTTTTTTTTTCAGAAGGCTAATATGTATTTACAACTAAATGAAACAGATATTAAACCAAAAAAGGGAAAATGATGATTTTTTTAAGGGAACCCCAAGAGGAAACTAACCAAATCTCTCCTAACCATCTTTTCTTCATTATTAACTTCCATGAGAGCCTGAGAGAAGCCTTAACAGGAGACCTGCCCTACTCAGAATGGCCCAAACAGCCCAGGGACTTGCAGAGATCCCTAACTCTCAGCTTCCTACACATGCCTCTGTAGATGGGGAACCGGTCACAGCGCCTTAAGAGTCCCCTTTTCTTTTGGGATACAAACTCTTCAACTGGGAGAAATTTGACTTGGGGTCCCTCAAGAAAAAAGGTTAATCTTCTTTTGCAACATAGCTTGGCCCCACTATAAAGTGGACAATGAAGAGGTTTGGCCAGTTAATGGCACCATTGAGTTTAATGCTACCCTGCCTGCAGCTAGACCTATTTTCCCATTCATAGGGAAGTGAACAGAGAATGAGACCTTCTTAGATTAATGTGTCTTTTCCATACATGCAAGCCTTTATGAGTCAAAAATGGCACTCAGCTATATGCTACCTGTAAACTAGATTTCTCTGTAATTGCTACAGAGCCTCAGAAAAAAAAAAAACATACTCAAGTAGAAAGAAACATTTCAAAATGGGTGAATTTGTTAGTCCATTTGCCAATCATTGAGGAATTAAAGTACTGTCCTTGTTTTACTATGCAGTCTTTGCAGGGTCAGAGGTGTAGCTCCAGAATATCAAAGCCCACTAAATCCTTTTACATTCCCACCCCCCACCCCCAAAACTCCCCTATTCAGCTCAAAATGCCATAATTGGCTTTTCAAAACCAAAGTACCAAGACTTTTGAAATGCAAATACCAGGAACTCTGATCTGGGCCATTTTAAAAATCAAATCTCTGGAAGATAGCCACCTAAACAAATCACTTATTTCAACTATTTCTTTCTAAATTAGTAAATTTTAATTAAGTTTATTGAATTTCTCGATAGTTTGAAATAACATGAAATACTGAAACATTGATTGCTAAATAAGTCTTTAAATTCGTCTGCTTTTGTCTTTTGCCTAAAGTTTGTAATATGGATTTAAGCTTTTGATAGAATGTATGGTGCTTGAAGGTGTGTTTCTTGAAAATGAAAGTGTGTTTAAAATGTGATTATAAAAAATCATACACCATGACCAAGTGGGATTTATTCCGGGGATGCAAGGATGGTAATCAATAAACGTGATACATCACATAAACAAATTGAGAAATAAAAATCACATAATCATATCAATCAATGCAGAAAAAGCATCTGACAAAATCCAACACCCTTTCTTGATAAAAACTCTCAGCAAAGTGGGAATAGCAGGATCATACCTTAACATAATAAAAGCCTTATATGACAAACCTACAGCCAACTTCATGCTCAATGGGCAAAAACATTTCCCCTAAGAACAGGAACAAGGCAGGGATGCCCACTTTCACCACTCCTGTTCGACATAGTACTAGAAGTGCTAGCCATGGCAATCAGACAAAAAGAAGAAACAAAAGGCACCCAAATTGGAAAAGAAGTAAAATTGTCATTATTCGCAGATGACATGATACTGTACATAGAAAACCCTAAAGACTCCATCAAAAAACTACTAGATTTAATAAATGAATTTGGCAATGTAGCAAGGTACAAAATTAACACCCAGAAATCTATGGCTTTTTTATATACTAACTAGAGGCCCAGTGCACAAATTTGTGCACGGGTGGGGCCCCTCTGGGTGGCCTGCAGGGATCAGGCCAAAATCCGCAGTCCAACGCCGCCTGCAGCTCCTACCTGCTGCTCCTGCTCATCCCGACCCCACTTTGCCTGCAGCAGGCTCATGCCCAATCAGTCCCAATCAGGAGAGGCTCACCAGCTGTGAACCCTATGTCTGGCACCCTCCCGAGAGGAGTGGCCTGCGGGATCAGGCTGAAACCAGCTATCCAACATCTCCCTAGGGGTCCGAGATTGCGAGAGAGCGCAGGCAAGGCCGAGGAACCCCACCAGTGCATGATCAGGCCGGAGAGGGACCGCAGGAGGGCTCGAGGGCATGTCCGGCCCATCTCACTCAGTCCCAATCAGACGGACCCCAGCAGCAAGCTAACCTACCGGTCAGAGCATCTGCCCCCTAGTCGTCAGTGCACATCATAGCAACTGGTCAACCAGTCAACTGTCTGCCCCCTGGTGGTCAGTGCATGTCTTAGTGAGCGGTTGAGCAGCCTTAGCATATCACTAGCATATTAGCTTTGATTGGTTGAACAATCGACCAGTCACCCAACTGGACACTTAGGATATTAGGCTTTTATTATATAGGATAATGAATTCACAGAAAGAGAAACAAACAAAAAATCCCATTTACCATTGCACCAAAAAAATTAAGATACCCAGGAATAAACTTAACTAAGGAGGTAAAAGACCTATATTTGGAAAACTATGGGACATTGAAAAAAGAGATAGAAGAAGACATAAACAAATGGAAGAATGGATTGGTAGAATCAACATCATTAAAATGTCCATTCTACCCAAAGAAATCTATAGATTTAATGCAATCCCCATTAAAATACCAATGGCATATTTCACAGATCTAGAACAAACTCTCCAAAAATTCACATGGAATAAAAATAAAAATAAAAATAAAGAATAGCCGCAGCAATCTTGAGAAAAAAGAACAAAGTTGGAGGGATCACAATACCACCTATCAAGCTATATTACAAAGCCACTGTTCTCAAAACTGCCTGGTACTGGCACAAGAACAGACATATAGACCAATGGAACAGAACAGAGAACCCAAAAGTCAACCCAATTATGCTCAATTAGTATTTGACAAAGGAGGCAAGAGTATACAATGCAGTCAAGACAGTCTCTTCAATAAATGGTGCTGGGAAATTTGGACAGATACATGCAAAAAAATGAAACTAGACCACCAACTTATACCATACACAAAAATAAACTCAAAATGGATAAAGGACTTACGTGTAAGATGGGAAACCATAGAAGTTTTAGAAGAATCCACAGGCAACAAAATATCAGACATATGTCATAACAATATATTTACTGATACAGCTCCTAAGGCAATGGAATCTAAGAAGAAAATAAACAAATGGGACTACATCAAAATAAAAAGCTTCTGCACAGCAAAAGAAACCATCAACAAAACAACAAGAAAGCCCACTGTACAGGAGGACATATTTGCCAATGTTATATCCGATAAGGGCCTAGTCTCCAAAATTTAGAGGGAACTCATACATCTTAACAAAAGGAAGATAAACAATCCAATCAAAAAAAGGGGGGGGGAGGAGACAAATGTACTACTCTTTGTAATATTTTAAGCAATAAAAAAATGAAAAAAAAAGAATTTACTACAAAATTATTTTGAAGAAAATAAATATAAGAAAGGGGGGAAAAAAGAGATCAACCGAAGGACTTGTATGCATTCATATAAACAAAACCAATGGACACAAGACACTGGGGGGTAGGGGAGGCCGGGGGAAGGTCAAGGGGGGGGAAAAAAGGAGACATATGTAATACTCTTTGTAATACTTTAAGCAATAAAACAAAATTTTAAATAAAGAAAGAAAGAAAAATAAAGAAAAATTTCAAAGAGAGAGAAAAGAAAAAAAAAAAAGACTCGGATCATGGTGGCTCAAAAATTAGAAATGATCCAGAATACTTTTTAACAAGGACCATGTAGACCTGACTGCCTCCCATTTACCTGCCTCTTATTTGAATAATAATTTGACTTTGAATGCCATCTAAGGTTATGGTCTTACCCCATCCCCAGTGGTACACTCTATTCAGCAAGACAAATACGGACATTGAGTCATCCTAGGAATGAGCCTTCCTAGCACCGTGGGACTCCAGACTCCATTATACAACCAAAAGGTTGGTCATCAATGCATCGTTTAAGTTAATTTATGACCAGAAGGGACAAGTGTGGACGAGAAAAAAAAAAGCCACAAGCTAACCTGACAAGCTCAGGGAAGGCCTGCATGGCAGTCTTGCAAACTTAAAGACCTAAAGTAACCACAAAGGATGGTCTGAAATTAAAACTTTAACTAAAAGCAGTTATGGTGGGTAGTCATGTCCTAGGCCAGTGGTCGGCAAACTCATTAGTCAACAGAGCCAAATATTAACAGTACAACGATTGAAATTTCTTTTGAGAGCCAAATTTTTTAAACTTAAACTATATAGGTAGGTACATTGTTATTAACTGAATTAGGGTACTCCTAAGCTGGCCTTTGCTAAAAACGTCCTCAATTTGATTGAGGTACATTCGCTGAGGTCGACCCCTTCCAACTCTCCCATCCACACTCATCTTGTATACTTGTTTCGTCTTTCCTTTTGTTCATCCTCTCTGTATGTCCAAACCATCTCAACATACCTTTCTCAATCCTCGACACTACATCTTCTTTCACTCCACAAAGTTCCCTAAAATTAACTTAAACTTAAAGTTTTAAGTCAACTTTGCACTGTATGTGTGTGCCCGCACGTGGTATTTTGTGGAAGAGCCACACTCAAGGGGCTAAAGAGCCGCATGTGGCTCGCGAGCCGCGATTTGCTGACCACTGTCCTAGACCGATATTTTCCCTGACGAGGTCAATTTTTACCTTGACTGAGCCTATTGTTTTTTTGCACCTACGATAATATATCCTTGAAATGTCTGGGTAACTTGTAACTTTCCTTTTTCTAGACCCCTTGGGGCACAACCTAATGTGCCTGGGCACCAGGACAGATACCACAAATTCCTTCACTGTTAGCATGTTAATTGTTGACTGTTGGCTATCCTGCACCCACCTAAGTATGTGTCTATCATTTTACTTTTTATCCAATCCCAGAGGTTTCCCCACTTTGCTTTCTCCCGCCTCTCTAATCTATCAGCAATGGATTTCACGTAACCCGCCTAGGTCCCCTCCTTTGATTGCAATGTATAAAAACAAATGAAGAAACAGCCATTCTCTGGAGCATTATCCCAACCTGTTGAGATACTGCTTCCCGGCAATTGTCTACTCAAACTCACAAAAATTCTTTACAGGTTTGGTTCAAATAAACTCACAAAAATTCTTTACAGGTTTAAATGTTTTTACGTTAACAGTTATGACCTCTTTTCCTTTCACCATCTAAATGAGCCCAGTATTGCTTGTCAGTCCAAAATCGCCCAATACTAAGGAATATCCCTGACCATACCTGCTGACTCAGAAGTCTTCTTTCCCAAATCTTCCTAGAAAATCACCTGGACCCTCACTATATACTGCTAGAGTTGACTGGAAAGGCAAATGCCATGCCTTTTCTCTGTGAATCCCTGGTGTTGTGAAGGAATTATTTGACTCTTCCATGTCTTCTCCCTCCATAGAGCAAAACACCCTGGGTCCCTCACAAAACTCTGGGTGTGACAGTGGCATGGGACTGAGGGCCCATTCAATTCCTAGCACCGTGGGACTCCGGACTCCATTATACAACCAAAAGGTTGGTCATCAATGCATCGTTTAAGTTAATTTATGACCAGAAGGGACAAGTGTGGACGAGAAGAAAAAAAAAAGCCACAAGCTAACCTGACAAGCTCAGGTAACTGTTAAGTGCAGAATTCACAATGCGACTGGCCCTGCGACAAGGAAAACACCTGCCTTCCAGAATTCCTCACCTGCCAGGCCCTCTGATCCCTCTGTGGGCTTACTGCCTAGGTAAGCTCAACAATGAATGAAGCAGGTTCTCGAACCTCTGAACCCAAAAAGTGTTCAAGAACCTTCCTCACCTGATCCTGAGCTGATAGCAACATCGTGGCCATTTCTCCTTACCTGCTGCCCCTCTTGGAGAAGGCACCTGAAATAAAATAAAATAAAAGCTGTGACATCTCTCCATCCTGTCAGCACTCCCACCCTCATTAGGCCAGACCAGGTTACAAACTCCACACTGAGCACCCTGCAGAGGGAACCTGGCATAGCCCAGGCAAACTCAAATTAGAAGGCCCCTCAGCTTGGTCACCAAACCAGCAGTGGGCAGCAAGCATACTTCCAGTCACTGGGCCTGCTACTGTTCAGCCAGTGATTTATGAATAAAGATTAATCAAATTAAGGGATTAGAACCATCTGAAGTGCATTAACAGAGTAAAGGGCAGTCACACTGAGCTCACAATTCATGATATTCCACATATCTGCACTTTGATATTTTGATCTATAATAATTATGCAAATAAAAAGAGGGCTACATCGGTCTGACAAGTCCAGTGACCAAAAGTAACCAAAGAGGATAGTCTGAATATTAACTCCTAACTGGGCAGATCATGGTGAGTAGTCATGTCCCAGAACTATGGCTTCCTTCATAAAAGGTTAATCTCATATTAAGGGAGCCCTGTCTATTGTTCTTGCATATCTAGCAGAACCTGTGTTTGGCATGTCAGTAATTTTTGCTTCCAGACTCTTCAAAAGGACCCACTAGCAGCAGAGTACAACACTGAAACTCCCCGTTGTTACCCTGTTGCCCACATAACATCTCTCTTCCCTGTAACTGTTATGTTAACTATCTTGTACCCACTATAGTAAAAGCAGTATGTATCACTCCATTTCTTTTTATTGTTTTTTTAAATGTTTTCGAGAGAGGAGAGGGATAGAGAGAAACATGGATCAGAGAGAAACGTCCTTGGGCTGCCTCCTGCATGCCCCCTCCTGGGTATCCAGCAGGAAACCCGGGCATGTGCCCGGATGGGGAATAGAACCAGTGACCTCTTGGTGCATGGGTCAATGCTCAACCACTGAGCACACTAGCTGGGATGCATCTCTCCATTTCACTTTTTACCCAATCCTTCCTCGAGATTTCCCCACTTGCTTTCTCCCACCTCCTTAATCTAGTACCTTCCTTACATGTTCTCCTTTGATTCTAAATATATAAAAAGAGCCCTAAGACTGCCATTCTCCAAGGCATTTTCCCCAATCCACTGAGATCTTGCTTCCAGGCTTGTGCTCAAAATCTTGGCTCAAATAAATTCTTAAGGCTTTGAAGTTTCTTTCGATAATTACATTAACTCTTCAAATGTCAATTGAAGAACTAGCTAAGCACAAATTCCTCTTTCCACTCCCGTTGGGAAGCTGTGCTTCCTTTATGAAGAAGAGTTATCATAGCTCCTTAAATGTAAAAGGAACCATTGCTTATCCACCTTCCCTTCCCCACCCCGAAAAATACAAGACAGAAGGAATAGCGTCACTGCCTATAAATGAACGTTTAAAAATAGAAAAAAAGGAAGTAATTTAACAAGGGGACAAAATTACTTTAAACAAAAATAATAATAATGTAGTTAAATCACTCTAGTCTAGAAAAAAAAACGATGCCAAGGTTTATAACTCTGGGGGAATGGCAGAACCAACAAAGGCTACAAGCGGAAAACCATCACAGGGTTCACGAACCCTGAAACAAGACAGCTTTCTGCAGTCCCTCCACTGAGGCCATTTCTCCAGGAGCCCGGCCCAGGCTGAGGGCCCGGGTCCCGCGGCTGCAGCTCCGACTTCCGGCCTCCGGGGGGACCGCTCCGGGCAACGCCCCCTCCGCGGGCGCCGCGGCGGCTCGGACACCCCGGGCGGGCACTCGCGGTCCCGGACGCCGCAGGAGGTGCACCCCGGGGCCTGTCTCACGGGCAGTCAGTACCCGGCCCACCGCGAAGGACACGCGAAGCAGCGGACCTCACCGCAGACAGCGGAACACCTAGTGCAGAAACATTCAACAGCCGCCAGGCCGCCGGGCGTAAACGTGCCTGCGCCCCGGAGCCGTGGGCCCGCCCTCTCCTCTCCTCTCCCCCGCAGCGCAGGGCTTTTCCTTTGGAACTCTACCTCCCAGACGTCGCCGCGGCAGGTACCGCTACAGTGGCCGAGAAGGGCCAGTAGCGAGAGGTTGAGAACGCTCCTTGCTAGGAGCCAGAGAAGGTTGAACCTCCTTTCAGCATCAGCTCTAACCACTTATCATCCTCTCGTGCACCCTTTTTATTCGTAATTATAATGGCAATGATAATAAGAGGGAAAAGTGATAATGTATTTTAAAGTGTGGAAAATTAGGTGCTCCCTGACGGCTTATTCTTGGTTGGTAAGAGAAGTGTTACAATCTGTTACAAATTTTTGTCTAAATTATGTCCAAGTTTTGTAACCTATTAAAGATATATTATTATATCTGACATTCACATGTTTAGGTAAAAACAAAAACCCAGTAATTCCTTTTCATGACACTCATTCTTTTAAAATGGTTCATTGTAATCATAAAGCTTGTCTTCCATCATTAATTATAGTTCCCTTCTTCAAACTGTATCCTCTGTGACTGGCACCGAACGTACTGAATAATATGTTCTCAATACTGTTGAATAAAGGGCACTTGAAGGTAGAAAATAAAGAGATTAACTAAATAGGTCAGAAAAATAATATGAAAAAGAAATCTGGGATCACAATGTTGCAGTAAGACATCATTTCAGAGTAAAAATAATTAAATTGGACACATGAGGTGTTTTGTATTGATAAAAGCTACACATTACTAACCATTAGGGAAATGCAAATCAAAATCACAATGGGATATCAGTTCACACCTATTAGTGTGGTTGCTGTGAAAACAAATCAATGCAATACAGAAAACAAGTGTTGGTGAAGACCTGCAGAAATTGAAATCCTTGTGCCTTGCTCGTGGGAATATAAAACGATGCAACCAATCACTTCTCGGCCTTTTGGCTAAGATCTAGTGTAAAATGATGCAGCCACTGTGGAAAATAGTATGGTGGCTTCTCAAAAAATTAAAAATAGAATTACTATGTGACTCAGCAATTCCACTTATGGGTATATTCCCAGAAGAATTGAAAGCAGGTACTTAAACATAGTGGCATTATTCACAATAGCACAAAGGTGGAAATAACCCAAGTGTCAATGAAGAGATGAATGGATAAACAAAATATGGCCTGTACATACAATGAGTTATTATTTAGCCATATAAAGAAGAAAGTTCTGAAACATGCTACAAATATGGATGAATCTTGAAGACATGCTAAGTAAAATAAGCAGACTCAAAAAAGACAAATATTATATAATTCCACTTATTTGAGGTATCTAAAATAGTCAGATTTATAGACAAAAAATAGAATAATGGTTACCAGGAACTCAAGGAAGAGGGAAATGATGATTTTTTGTTTAATGGGTACAAAGTTGCAGTTTGAAATAATGAAAAAGGCCCAAACCGGTTTGGCCCAGTGGATAGAGCATCAGTCTACGGACTGAAGGGTCCTGGGTTTGATTCCAGTCAAGGGCACATGCCCAGGTTTTGGGCTGCATCCCCAGTGGGGGGCATGCAGGAGGCAGCTAATCAATGATTCTCTCTCACCATTGATGTTTCTCTCCCTCTCCCTCTCCCTTCCTCTCTGAAATAAATAAAAATATATATTTTTTAAAAAAGAAATAATGAAAAAGTTCTGGAGATGGATGGTGGTTGCACAATGTGCATGTACTTAATGCAACTGAACTGTACACTTAAAGTGGTTAAAATGGTAAATTCTATGTCACATGAATTTTATCACGATAAAATAACAAAACAAAATAAAGATATAAAAAATTACAAACCATTATTGACAAAAAAAACATAGCGTTGGGATTTAGGAAGTAAAAATGAGGTAGCAGACTAAATACATGATCACCTCCCTTTTTCTCTTAATGTTCCTTAAAATAACAATAACAAATACATATATAATTTTCTAAGAAGTAAATTGAAAATACCTATAAAAAATAATCAAAACACCAGAAATTGAGGAAAAAATATTGGAAGGCATGCAGCATTGTGCCCTAATATCCAAAATCCATCTAATATAAAGATTCTGAAGAAGAAAAGAGAAGATGAAGAGGAGAAAAGAATTACAAATGGATTCTATTGAGATCTGGATAGAGATACAGCAGAAAACACATTCAAGCTGAAGAATATCTGGGTCTTCAGATTAAATAAAATACAAAGTGTTGAGCATAATAACTGGGGGTGGGAAAGTTCTACAAAAAAAAATATCCCTTCTCCCAGTGATTTGTGGGAAAGGGGCCAGTGGTTCCCTAGGGACTGAGTGAAGTTGTGACTTCCTAGCAAAGCAAGCAGGCTTATGCTTCTTAGTTTATTATGCTTAATAATGTCTGATTCCCTTTGCTCTCTTTATTTGTTAATATCTAGCTACCTACCTTGCCCTGACCGGTTTGGCTCAGTGGATAGAGCGTCAGCCTGTGGACTCAAGGGTCCCAGGTTCGATTCCAGTCAAGGGCATGTACCTTGATTGCGGGCACATCCTCGGTAGGGGGCATGCAGGAGGCAGCTGATCGATGTTTCTCTCTCATCGATGTTTCTAACTTTCTATCCTTCTCCCTTCCTCTCTGTAAAAAATCAATAAAATATATTTTTTTAAAAATATCTAGCTACCTATACTAACAATTAGAATCTGTAGTTGGTCAAAAGCACAGGTAACAACCTGGACTTATAATTGCTATTTGAGTGAAGGTGGAGGAGTCTTGTAAGACTGAGTGCTTAACTAACTATGGGGTCTGATGCTATCTCCAGGTAGGTAGCATCAGAATTGACTTGAATTGTAGGACATCCAGCTGGTGTCAGAGAATTACTAGGTGTGGGGAAAGAACTCACATACTGGAAATGGAATAAGAATCATTAGGGTTTTAATCATATTTAACAAATCCTTCACTATACTTAGAGCAAGAACCTGTTTTCATAGATTACATTCAAACATTTTTAAAGTTTTATTTTAATACTAGTGGCCCAGTGCATGAAATTTGTGCACTTTAAAAGGGAATTAATTAGAGGAAATATTTTAATATTGCTATTTGCTCTTTCTCTATAATAGAAGTGTCAGAGATGAAAGAAAATTAGTAAAATGTATATGAAAATCTCTCTCCTGTCAGAGTCTGTGGCGCACCGCGGGACCCAGAGTCAAATCCCCGTCCACCTGCTCCTCGAATATGGAAATATATGTGGATTTCCTTATGTGAATTTTCCACATATATATAACATTTTAAGGACTCTTTATTCCATGTAGCTCACCTATTAATCTATAGTTGTACCATTATCATTCCTTAATTATTATAGCTTTGTGATATATTGATAGATCACCTTGTCTTATCCCCCAAAGAGGCACTTGATTATTCTTAGCCCTTTGACTTACTACATAAATTTTAGAATCCATTTGTTGAAGTCAATATAAATCCTTTTGTGATATTGTTTGAGATTACATTGAATCTGTACATCAATTTGAGGAACACTGGGATCTTTACATTATTGAGTCTTCCTATCCATAAACATTTTCTATCATCCAATTTATTTAGTTCTTTATGGTTGTTGTTTTTTAAATAAAGTGTCATAATAGTCTCATTAAAGGTTTTGTTTGGCTTTGATTAGATAATTTCTAGTTATTCTATATATTTTTGTATTTATTATAAATGGTATTGTTAGCCCTAGCCGGCTTGGCTCAGTGGATAAAGCGTCAGCCTGCGAACTGCAGAGTTCTGGTTTGATTCCGGTCAAAAGCATATGCCTGGGTTACGGGTTCGATCCCCAGTAGGGGGCATGCAGGAGGCAGCCAATCAATGATTCTCTCTCATCATTGATGTTTCTCTCTCTCTCCCTCTCCCTTCCTCTCTGAAATCAATAAAAATATTTAATAAATAAATAAATAAATGGTATTGTTAGCATAGGTAGCTAGATATTAACAAAGGAAGAGAGCAAGGGAATTAGACATTGTTAAACATAATAAACTAAGGAGCATAAGCCTGCTTGCTTTACTAAGAAGTTACAGCTTCACACACTACCCAGGGTATCCTCCTCCCTCAGGACCTAGTGCCCTGAAGCAGGCATATTAGGGGAGGAATGAAAACAATAAAGGGGAAATTCCTCTGCTGAGTGCATGCCCAGTAGAAGTCAAGATGGCACAAGGGGAGGTTCTTCCACTTTAAGGCATGAACAATAGAAGCGAAAATGGTGACCATACAGCCTGTCTAGACTGGGGAAAGGATCAGATTGGATAAGGGACACAGAATCCCAGAAGATCTAGAAAATAGATTGGTTAGGGGGTGAACGTATCAGAAGCATGCGAAAGATTGAGAAGTTGATTGGTTCATTTGAAAGGGCACCTGGTCCTTCTGAAGCCCGAGGTCATATAATCAACTTAAAAAAGAACTCTCTCTCAGTAACATATGTTCACCCTGTTTGTTTATGCATTCTCTCTCCAGCAGCCATGTGGCCTTAACAGCTGCCTGGGGCCCACAGCAAAGAGTGCGGGCCTGGGCACACTGCCAGCCAGGACGCAGCTGGGGACAGACTGACTATGCTAGACAAATGGAGACAAATGGCACAAAATCTCTGAACAATGGCCCTATTTCTGGGCCTGATAAAGAAAAGATTGGATTATTTCATGGCAGGGATAGAAATGGGACACTGGGAACCTGGGGGCAGGCTTCTAATTCCATCCAAATAAATCTTACAGTTAAACCACGTCCTCCCATGTGTGGGTCTCTTGGAATGCTTTCCTTGTGACTGTGAAAGAACCCAATTTCCACCGGCTGGAGTGCCTCTTTTAAAGTTACATATGCCAACTATTTGTGCCTAATGTGTAGAAATGCAAATGATTTTTGAAATGCTTTTATGTAAGTGTCACAGTTAATTTGTATGTGTGGACAAAAAAGGGGGCCATATTCTAAACCTGACAAGCTCAGGGGAGGCCTACATGGTGACTTTACAAACTTAGAGACCTAAAGCAACTACATAGGCCCCAGCCAGGTGATTCAGTCAGTTGGAGCATCATCCCATGCACCAAAAATGTTTTAGGCTCAATTCCTGGTCAGGGCATATACCTAGGTTGCAGGTTCAATCCCCAGTGGAGGCATGTACAGGAGGGAATTGAACCATGTTTCTATCTCACATTGATGTTTCTCTCTCTTTTTCTCACCCTTCCTCTCTCTCTAAAAAATCAGTAAAAACTCAGGCAAGGATTATAAATAAATAAATGATAGGTAGGTAGATAGATAGATAGATAGATAGATAGATAGATAGATAATAGATACGATGGTCTGAAATTCAAACTTTCTAACTTATGGCAGTTCGTGGCAGGTAGTCATGTCTTAGGGTGGTAGTTTTCCTTAACAAAAGTTAATCTTCACCTTAACTGAGCCTGTCTATTGTCTTTTTTTGCATCTATGATAACACATCAAAGTAATTTCTTTTTTTCTGAACTCCTCAAAGCACAACCAACACCAGAGCAAAGACCACGAATCCCCTCATTGTTATTATTATCATGTTAATTGTTGACTGCTAACTATCCTATACCCACAAATGTAAAAGAAGTATGTATTTGTTTTATTTTTTATCCAATCCCAGAGATTTCTCCACTTTGTTTTCTCCTGCCTCCCTAATCTCTCAGCAATGAATTTCATGTAACCCCTTTACACTCCTCCTTGGATTGTAATGTATAAAATAAGGTTCATAACTGCCATTCTCTGGTGCATTTTCTCAATCCATTGAGATTTTGCTTCCCGGCAACTGTCATCAGTTTGGTTCAAATAAACTCATAAGAATTCTTACCGGTTTGGACATTTCTTATGTTGATGTGTTAATTTGACATGTCATAGGATACCCAGACATTTGGTCAAATACTATTCTAAGTGTATCTCTGAGGGTGTTTCTGGAGGAGATTAACATCTTAATGGATTGCCTGAGTAAAGCAGATTTTCCTCCCTAATGTGAGTGGGCCTCATCCAATCAATTGAAGGCCTAAATAAAACAGAGAGTGATAACCCCTCTGTCAATTCCCAGACTTAAGCCAGTTTACAGGCATAGAATCCCTTGAATAAAGGAGAGGCTGAGTCCCCTTGAGGAAGGACCCTAATACACTACCAAAAATTTATACTGTTAATCTTTCCCATAATAGGCTATATTATGCATTGAAGAAAAACAATCAGTCATTTGGGGAACTACTGTACACTGACTCTGAACTAATACTAATTCCAGAATACTCAAAATATCATTGTGGTCCATTGTCAGGTGACCAATGGATTTTTAGCTCAGGTCTACCTCACAGTGGGTCCAGTAGGTTTCTGATGCTGGACTGTACCCCAGGAGGCCAAGGGAGACCTCAACCCAATCCATGTTCTTGTCACAGAACAAAAAGGAATTCGAGAGCATAACAGAAAGATTTAGCAATGCACAGTAAATTTATTAAAGTAACTAGAGGCCCGGTGCATGAAATTTGTGCACAAAGGGGAATCCCTCAGCACAGCCTACACCCAGGACCCCTCAGGGGATGTCCGAATGCCAGTTTAGGCCTGATCCTGTGGGATCGGGCCTAAACTGGCAATCGGACATCCCTCTCACAATCCGGGACCACTGGCTCCTAACCACTCACCTGCCTGCCTGCCTGCCTGCCTGATGGCCCCAAACCACTCTGCCTGCCTGCCTCATCACCCCTAACCCCTCTGCCTGCCTGCCTGATCGCCCCTAACCTCCTCTGCCTCACTCCCTGCCGCGGTGGCTTTGTCTGGAAGGACGTCTGGAATGATGCCCAGAAGGTCATTTGGCTGTCCGGTCTATTTAACATATTACACTTTTATTATTATATATAGTGTATACTCAAGAAGTGAGAGCAGGCAACCTCAGAGAATGAGATGCACCAATGGGATCTGGTAGAAAGTTTCATTAAACATGGGGGTGTGGGATAGGATGGTCCTCAGCTTCTGACGCTGGTGGGGTGACTATCAATGAGGCTTGTCCTTGTCCAGGACTTCTTTCTTTCTCTCTTTCTTTCTTTCTTTCTTTCTTTCTTTCTTTCTTTCTTTCTTTCTTTCTTTCTTTCTTTCTTCTTTCTTTCTTCTTTCTTTCTTCCTTTCTTTCTTTCTCTCTTTCTTTCTTTCTTTCTTTCTTTCTTTCTTCTTTCTTTCTCTTTTCTTTCTTTCTCCTGTCAATTCCCTGATAACCCCTCTGCATTTCTTTCTTTCTTTCTTTCTTTCTTTCTTTCTTTCTTTCTTTCTTTCTTTCTTTCTTTCTTTCTTTCTTTCTTCTTTCTTTCTTCTTTCTTTCTTTCTTTCTTTCTTTCTCTCTTTCTTTCTTTCTTTCTTTCTTTCTTTCTTTCTTTCTTTCTTTCTTCTTTCTTTCTCTTTTCTTTCTTTCTCCTGTCAATTCCCTGATAACCCCTCTGCATTTCTTTCTTTCTTTCTTTCTTTCTTTCTTTCTTTCTTTCTTTCTTTCTTTCTTTCTTTCCCTTTCTTTCTTTCTTTCTTTCTTTCTTTCTTTCTTTCTTTCTTTCTTCCACCCTTCCTCACTTCCTCCCTTCCTCCCTTTCTTTCTTTCTCCTCTCAATTACAGGAAATGGGAGAGGAAAGGGAGGAAAGCAGGTGGTCAGGAAAGGTCACATGGCATTGATCCAGCCAAGAGAAAAAAGTGCAGGGGTAGAGCTTGAGGCCTTTGTTCCCTATTCTAACTTTCTTGCCTCATCTCAATTCATCTTGTGGTTATTTTCCAAGTTCCAGAATGCATAATTGGAATATACATACTCCAGCTAGCTGACAGAATCCCTACATTAGTTCCTCAACTTGTGGAGTTATTATAGTGGGAAAGGCCATATGAAAGCCACTAGGCTTGCTTCTAGTAAACCAGAAGAAATACTACATTGATCCTTGGCCTTAACTGTACTCTGGCAAGTATTGAAGTATTGATGCCAAGCCCCCCTTCCCCCTCTAAGATTCCAATGCAGTTGGTATGGGATAAAGACCCAGCATAAATAACTTCACAAAATTACTCAAGTACCTCTTAATGTGCGGTCAGAATTAAGAACCCCTGGATCAGTTTATACTGCAGTAATTTGACTATGGCTAAAACATTAAAAAATCCTCCAGAATGTAGGCCCGAACTGCAGGAAGACTTTTCAATCAATGATCAAATTCACAATGATTTAATTAATGGAAAATTTAAAGATATGGAGCAAGGGATCAAATTGTTCCTAGACATTCTTCACTCTGATGCTCCGCTATCATTATACAAATAATTTCCATATATTTTCTTTGACTGTGGATTAATTGGCTCTGTCTTGTGCTATTTTTAAGGCTGATTAGCTGGGCCTATCATTCTCCTGAAGGAGGAGCCCTAGTTAGTAGTTTCCACCTCAGGCCACTTCACAGGCCACTAATTAGCCATCCATGGTGCTTAGGGAGGGTGGTGAGATCATGTGTCACCAAGCATGCATACAGAAGCCCTCTGAAGGAAGTTATGGGCACATGGGGCCTTATAGTAGGAAAGAGTCTTGAGTGGTCCATTACCATGCAGGTTATCCCCATCAGCAAGAGCTCATTAAACAGCTGAAATATCAACATTCAACCTTTCTGGGTTGTTTGTGTACCTACTACTCAAAGTCCCCACTAGAGAGCAGGAAACTTTAAGATGATGGATTGTTTTTATGTGAATAAACCCATTAATTATAATCATATTTTGAATAATAAATTATTATAGATAACTTTTTTCATTTTTAAATATATTTTTATTACAGATATCACCCATTTCTCCCCCTCCTTCCCTCCCCTCCTTCCAGCCCCCACCCACCCCCAGGTCTTCACTACCCTATGGCCTGTGTCCATGGACTATGCATATCCTATACTAGGGGCCCAATGCACAAATTCGTGCACCTTGAAAGAAACTGTGGGCTGCGAGGCTGTGGTGAGCACAAGGACTTAAACATAAGATGGGAAACAATAAAAATACTAGAGGAATCCACAGGCAGCGAAATAGCAAACATATGCAGAAGAAATTTCTTCACTGATACTGCTCCTAGGGCAATGGAAACTAAAGAGAAAATAAACAAATGGGACTACATCAAAATAAAAAGCTTTTGCACAGCAAAAGAAACCATCAACAAAACAACAAGAAAGCCCACTGCATGGGAGAACATATTTGCCAATGTTATCACCAATAAGGGTTTAATCTCCAACATTTACAGGGAACTCATACAACTTAACAAAAGGAAGATAAACAATCCAATCAAAAAATGGGCAATGGACCTAAATAGACACTTTTCAAAAGAGGACATACAGAAAGCCAAAAGACATGAAAACATGCTCAAAGTCACTAATTATATGAGAGATGCAAATCAAAATGACAATGCAGTATCATCTCACACCTGTCAGAATGGCTATCATCAACAAATCAACAAACGACAAGTGCTGGTGAGGATGCAGGGAAAAAGGAACCCTCGTGCACTGCTGGTGGGAATCCAGAATGGTGCGGCCACTGTGGAGAACAGTATGGAGTTTCCTCAAAAAACTAAAAATGGAACTCCCATTTGACCCAGTGATCTCACTTCTAGGAATATATCCCAAGAAGGTAGAAACACCAATCAGAAAAGATATATGCACCCCTATGTTCATAGCAGCACAATTCACCATAGCTAAGATTTGGAAACAGCCTAAGTGCCCATCAGCAGATGAGTGGATTGAAAAACTGTGGTACATCTACACAATGGAATACTATGCTGCTGTAAAAAAGAAGGAGTTCTTACCATTTGCAACAGCATGGATGGAACTGGAGAGCATTATGCTAAGTGAAATAAGCCAGGCAGTGAGAGAAAAATACCACATGATCTCACTCATTTATGGAAAATAAAGAACATTATAACCTGATGAAAATAAAGATAGATACAGAGGGAGTAAAGCATTGAACAGACTGTCAAATTACAGCGGGAAGGCTGGGAAGTGTTGGGGAGGGGGGGAAAGAGATCAACCGAAGGATTTGTAAGCATGCATATAAGCACAACCAATGGACACAAGACACTGGGGGGGGGGGGGGGGATAAGGGCATGCGACAGGGGGTAGGGGAGGCTGGGGGAAGGTCAATGGGGAAAAAAAGGGGGATATATGTACTACTATTTGTAATACTTTAAACAATAATAAAAAAAATTTCACCTGTTGTTTGCTGGAAGTTTTTAAATTATGCTTCAATATTATGAGTTGTTATTTGCCTACTCAGGTTTTCTGATTCTTCCTGATTGAGTTCTGGAAGATTGTATATTTATAGGAATTTGTCCATTTCACCCAGGTTGTCCAGTTTGTTCATAGTATTTGCTTAAAATCTATGGCATTTCCTTTGTATTTTTGTGGTGTCCATTATTATATCACTTCTTTCATTTCTAATTTTATTTACTTGGTTCCTTTCTCTTTGTTTCTTGATGAATCTGGCTAGGGGTTCACCAGTCTTGTTTATCTTTTCAAAGAACAGCTCTTGGAATTATTGATCTTTTGTACTGTTTTTTTTTTTTTTTTTTTTTTTTTTTTAGTCTCTATGTCATTTATTTCCACTCTGATCTTTATTATTTCCTTCCTTCTACTTTCTCTGGGCTTTTTTTTCTTTTTTCTTTCTTTTAAATATATTTTATTGATTTTTTAACAGAGAAGAAGGGAGAGGGATAGAGAGTTAGAAACATCGATGATAGAGAAACATCGATCAGCTGCCTCCTGCACGCCCCCCAGTGGGGATGTGCCCACAACCAAGGTACATGCCCTTGACCGGAATCGAACCTGGGACCCTTGAGTCCGCAGGCCAACGCTCTATCCACTGAGCCAAACCGGTTCGGCTCTCTGGGCTTTTCTTACTGCTTTCTCTTTAATTCATTTAGTTATAGGGTTAGATAGTTTAGTAGTCCTTTTTCTTGTTTCTTGAGGTAGGCCTGTAGCGCTATGAACTTCCCTCTCAGTACTGCTTTCACTGTGTCCCATAGGTTTTGGGTGGTTGTGTGTTCATTTTCATTTATTTCTAGGAAGTTTTTTATTTCTTCCTTGATCTCATTGGTAACCCATTCATTGTTTAATAACATGCTTTCTAGCCTCCATGTATTTGAGTGTTTTTGAGTTTTTTTTTATTGTACTTGAATTCTAACTTCATGCCATTGTAATCTGAGAAGATGCTTGTTTTTATATCAATCTTCTTGATTTGTATAAACTTGTTTTGTGCCCTAACATGTGGTCTATCCTTGAGACTAT
>NW_005871434.1:479640-483599 GCF_000147115.1 Myotis lucifugus | reverse complement strand
AAACATTTTCTTAAAGCCAAGAACTCCCCTTAAATACTTTCTATTATTTAATGTATTAATTGTATTCTCTTCACCTAGCTCATATCACAAATTGTAATTTAATTTGTTTTTCATTTCTGTCCCATCATTGGACTGGAAGTTACATAAAGATAGCATCTGTTTAATTTATTATTCTATACTGAGTAGTGAGTCTGGATCATTATAGTAACTGAATAATTACTAAAATGTTATTTTCAAATAATACAGTTATTTTCAAGTAAATAAATATGAGTGAATTGAATCTTAATCTCAAAACCAAAATGGAGCTGTTAAGACACATTATGTTTTGTTATTAGCATAATTGTTTTAAAATGTGTGATATCTGTTTTTAGGTATTTGAAATTAATTATTGAGTATTGTCTCAGAGTGTTTTTGAGTGTTTTTAATGGCTTCCATATGTTTTATTTTGGAGGAAAGTATTCTTTTGTAGAGAGTAATGGGTATTGTCAAAGCTAAAATCAGTAAGATCTCCCCTACAGTGGTTCTCAACCTTCCTAATGCCACGACCCTTTAATACAGTTCCTCATGTTGTGGTGACCCCCAACCATAAAATTATTTTTGTTGCTACTTCATAACTGTAATTTTGCTACTGTTATGAATCGTAATGTAGATATCTGATATGCAGGATGTATTTTCATTGTTCGCGACCCACAGGTTGAGAACCACTGCTTTAGAAGAACTTGTTGATTAAAGTTATTGTAATTATTTTGGAGGAAAAGAAATACCACGTTCCTGAAGGCATTGCAGAGGTAAGTGCCAACATCAAGAATATGAAAGCTCAAGACTAAAGGGGGTCAAATATATGGTGACATAAAATGATTTGACTTTGTTGGTGGACACACAATACAATATGAAGATCATATATCACAGAAATGTACATTTGAAATCTATATAATCTTATTAACCAATGTCACCCCAATAAATTTAATAAAAAGGAAAAATAGAACATGAAGAGTGGAGGGGTGATGATTCCCACCACATCCCTATTTAACTCCCCTATGTGGCCTGTGAAGAAGTCAGGTGGGCCTTGAAGAATAACAGTGGATTATTGTGGGCTTATCCAGGTGGTGGCTCTAACTGCAGCCTCTATACCAGGTTTGGTTTCATTGCTTGAGCAAACTAACCCATCCCCTGGTACCTCATATGCAGCTACTGATAAGGCAAATGCCATTTACTCCATCCCTGTCAATAAGACCCACCAGAAGCAGTTTGCTTTCAGCTGGCAAGCCCAGAGTACACCTTCATTGTTGTAGCTCTGGCTTAAAGCCCTATATCATCACTTACTTTGGAGGAACCTTGATTACTTTTTCCTTCCACAAGATATCACACTGCTCCATTACATTGATGACATTATGCTATTAGGGAGCAAGAAGTATTGGTGAGATATTTGTGTGTCATGAATGGCAAATAAATCTGACAAAAATTCAGGGATCTTCTACTTTCTAGAAGTTCAGTGATATGGGAGATATAAATATATATTCCTAAAAAACATATACACCCACTTTGAATAGTTATAAAGGCAGTGTTTATTAAACTACATTTCCTTTTCAAAATTGAGCTATCAGCTGTTAAAGTATGTATACATTTTGGGGGGACACCCTGTATATATCCCTTCTATGTTGAGAATAACTTGTTGCATCTGGCCTTTCCTACAACTGAAAAAAAAAGATGTACAATGTATAGTGTCCATTTACCAAGTGACCAGAAAAGTTGCTGGCTTTGAGTGAAGCCCAGAACAAGAGAAAGCTGTTCCACTACCTGGGCCAATAGAGTAGACCCAAGAGTGCTTGAAGTGCCAGTTGCAGATAGAGATGCTGATTTTAAAGGAAATAAATACTTGAAATGACTCATCACTGAATATAATATTTTCTGTAGGCTTTAGTAGATGACTTTATCAGATTAAAGAAGATCCCTAGATTGAATGGACATTCAATGTCATCAAATGTTTTTCTGCATCCATTTAGATAATCATGTCTTCCTTTAATCTGTTAATGTGGTGAATTAAATTACATTCATAAATCTTCTAAGTCATTCATCTGCTAAAGTGCATTTCTGGGACAAACCAGGCTTGATCATAATGTTTTTATGTAATTCATTTTGCAAATGTTTTACTATAATTTTTGGATCTATGCTTCTTAGTTTGGCTAAAATTTTATTTCTTGTTCTAGGTATGTATTTAGCCTCATAAAATGCATTGCTAAAAGTATTCTTTTTTCTATTCTGAAGTTTTTTGTGAAAAAATATGTTCTGCTACAACACATACTTCTGTATTGTGGATTAATTCTATCTTATGTGGGAGATTTCATGGTTTTTATAAGATTTTCCCCACCACCTTAAATTTTACACTCCATATAAAAGGGTCTTAAAGCAGATGAACCCACACATCTGAGAGCAGTACAACTGGAGAAAATAGGACTGTTCCTGACACCCCTTCAACTCTCACAATCTCTCTCTTAACTTAGCGTGGCCACCTCTTTGCACAGACACTTCTGTGTGGTCTTCATAACTCAGTGGCATCAATCCTTCATCACAGTCTCTTTTTCCAAGGTATTTTCACCTTTATTAATAGGTGATGTTATCTCTATCTCTTTCTTTCTCTTGGGTTTGTATTTATGTATCTAATGATTTACCACATCTTTTTAATTATGCCATTATTTTTTAATAGAAAGTGGTTTTTATTAGTTTTCTGGTACCAAACATACTATGATTTGAGTGGTCTGTTCAAATACTATTCTTCCCATAATACCAGTTATTTTGTTGTTGTTGTTAATCCTCACCCAAGGATATTTTCCATTGATTATTAGAAAGAGTAAAAGGAGGGGGAGAGGCACAGAGAGAGAAACATTAATGTGAGAGAGAGACATCAATTGGTTGCTTCCTGCACATGCCCCGACCAGGGCTGGGGATCAAGCATGCAACCAAGGTTTGTGTCCTTGACCGGAATTGAACCTGGGATCCTTCCAGTCCTCCAGTGATGCTCTAACCACTGAGAAAAACCAACTAGGGCTACACCTGGTAATTTTTGTTGGTGTTTTTACTCAACACAAAAATTTTCAGGGATAAATATACAGTAGTCCAGCAGAAACACTTGTATTCATTCATTGATTAATTTGTGCCACTTCTCTGTACATAAAGTCTTCAATTGCTGACCCCTCTGCCTGGTAAATATCAACATTACTTTATCACACTTTTCGGTCAGGTCTCTGTCCAAATATTACCTACCATATAGGTTTTCTATATATCCAAGTGGTATCCATGTGCAAAGGTATGAATCTGGACCCCCACCACACATCATATACAAAAAATTAACTTAACACGGATCAAAAACCTAAATGTGAAATCTAAAACTATTAGAATTTGACAATAAAACCTAGATATAAATGTTCATGATCTCAGATTTGGCAATAGATTCTTAGAAATGATACCAAAAACACAAGAAATATCAGAAAATATATAATTTTGATTTTATCAAAATTGAAAAACCTTTGTGCACCAAAGGACATTTTCAAAAGAGTGAAAGACAACTTACTAAATGGGACAAAATATTTGCAAATTATATATATAACTAAAAGCCCAGCACGTGAAATAGCACAGCACCGCCCATCTGCGCCGGTCTTTGGTTGTTATGACGTTAGGGCTACAGGCCTTTTATAATATAGACTAGTGGCCATTGCACGAAATTCATGCACTGGGGAGGGGGGGTGTCCCTCAGCCCAGCCTGCACCCTCTCCAATCTGGGACCCCTCGGGGATGTCTGACTGCTGCTTTAGGCCACAGGGATTGGGCCTAAACCCCCTTATAATCTGGGACCACTGGCTCCTAACTGCTCACCGCCTGCGGCCTGATCGTCCCTAACCACTCTGCATGCCAGCCTGCTTGCCCCCAACTTCCCCCCGCCACCGGCCTTCTCACCCCCAACT
>NW_005871434.1:475618-478191 GCF_000147115.1 Myotis lucifugus | reverse complement strand
TCACCCACATTATGGAGGACAATTTGTTTTATTCAATTTGAATATTAATCTTATTCAAAAACATCTTCACAGTAACATCCAGAATAATGTTGAACAAATATCTGGCATCATGGTATAGACAAGTTGACATTATCCATATGTATCTTCTTAAATCATACTTAAGCTCCAAGTAAAGACAATAACAAGGTCATACTTCACCTAACATGATACAACTATCCTGCATACAATTTAAAATGTGTTAATCTCTTTGCCAGAAGAGGTAAAGTCCTTATGTGATTTTTACCCTTCTCTTTGATTTCAATGTAAATACAATGATGTAAAGTAAAAAAAACTTAAGTACTCTAAAGTCAATACATCTTATATTGCATGATAAGGGTATAAAAGATAAAAGAAAATAACAATATAAACAAACATGTTCATAACAAAGAAATAAAATCATGATCATTTCAGTCCTCATTGCTGTAACTGATCACATGGGCATAGCATAGCTGATATTTTAGTATAAACACCTCCTCCCACCACCCATTCTGTATTCCCTCTTTCTTCAGCAAGCACCTCACCTGATCATGGTTCTTAACCTGGTGGTAGGACCCAAACCTTCATTCTTAAAGGGTCTGGGTTTTGAGTAGTTCTTTCTGGGTTGTGTTGATGCAGTTTTTCTTTGAACTTAGTGATAGGGCATTCATAGTGTTGGGAACCACCACCTCTGTATAGTTCGAAAATATTTTATTCATCCCAAAAGGAAATACTTTACCCATTAAGCAGTTATTTCCCATTCCATTTCTTCCCAGCCCCCAGTAACTACAAATCTGTTGTCTGTCTCTATGGTTTTACCTGTTTTAGAAATTTCATATAAATAGAATTATACATATGTCAATTTTTATGTCTAGTTTTTTACTCAGAATAATGTTTTTGAAGTTTATCCACATTGTAACATGTGTTAGTATTTCATCCTTTTTACAACTGAATAATATTCCACTGCATGTATATTCCAAAATTTTTAATTCAGTTATTCATTAATGGACATATGTTTTTTCTAACTTTTGTCTATTGTGAATAGTGCTGCTGTGAACATTTGTGTATAAGTATTTTGTTTGAGTGCCTGTTTTCTATATTCTTGGGTATATATCTGGAAGTGGAAGTGTTGGATCATATGATAATTCTATATTTATTATAGTTTTCAGTGTACAAGACTCTAACCTCCTTGGCTAAATTTATTTCTGGGTATTTTATTCTTTTGGATACTATTTAAAAGGTTGTTTTTCTAATTATTGATTGATTTTTAGAGAGAGAGGAAGAGAGAGGGAGAAAGAGAGTTGTTGTTCCACTTATTTATGCATTCATTGGTTGATTCTTGTATGTGCCCTAGCCAGGGATTGAACCCACAACCTTGGCATATCTAGATAATGCTCTACCAATTGAGCTACCTGGCCAGGGCTACTCAGAATTATTTTTTAATTCTTTTTTTTAGATTGTTCATTGTTAGTGTATAGAAACACAACTAGTTTTTTGTGTATTGATTTTTACCTTGAATATTTGATAAATTCACCTGTTAGCTCTACTATGTTTTTTTGTACATTCTTTAAGATTTATTAGATTGGATCATGTCTTCTGTGAATAGAGATGATTTTACTTTTCTCGTTCCAATTTGCATGTCTAGTTCTTTTTGTTACCTAATTGCTCTGGCTAGAACTTCCAGTACAATTTCCAATAGCAATGGTAAAAGCAGGCATACATATATTACTTTTGATTTTATTGGGAAAAATTTCATTTTTCACCATTGAGTATAATGTTAGGTGAATATTTCAGTTTCTTGAGTAAATACCCAGAAGTGGGATTGCTGGGTCATAAGGTAGTTCTATTTATAATTTTTTGAAGAACCTCCATACTGTTTTTCCATAGTGGCTGCACCAGTCTGCAGTCCCACCAACAGTACACAGGGCTTTCCCTTTCTCCACATCCTCATCAGCATTGTTTGTTGATTTATTGATAGGCATTCTGACAGGTATGAGGTGATATTTCATGGTGGTTTTAATTTGCATTTTTCTGATGATTAGTAATATTGAGCATCTTTCCATATATCTACTAGAGGCCCGGTGCATGAAATTCATGCACGGGGGTTGGGGGAAGGAGGGGTCTCCTCAGCCCAGCCTGCACCCTCTCCAATCCGGGACACCTTGGGGGATATCCGACTGCCGGTTTAGGTCCAATCCCAGGGATCGGGCCTAAACCAGCAGTCAGACATCCCTCTCACAATCCTGGACCACTGGCTCCTAATCACTCACCTGCCTGCCTGTCTGGTCACCCCTAACTTCCCCTCCCCCCTCCCGCTGGCCTGATCACCCCTAACTGCCCCCCACTGCCGGCCAGGTCGCCCCCAACTGTCCCCTCCCTGCCAGCCTGGTCATTCCTAACTTCCCCCCCTCGCCAGCCTGGTTACCCCCAACTTCCCCCTGCCAGCATAGTCACCCCTCACTGCCCCCCCTGCTTTTGTAATTGCCAACGACTGTCAACCTGCCCACTGGGATGCACCAGAATAGACAATCATATTTTTATATTAACAACGAACTGTC
>NW_005871434.1:445550-475474 GCF_000147115.1 Myotis lucifugus | reverse complement strand
CACCTCTTACTGCCCCCCTGCTGGCCTGGTCACCCCCAACTGCCCCCCTGTTGTCCTGGTTGCCACTAACTATCACCCTGTGGCCTGGTCACCCCCAAATGCCCCCCTGCTGGCCTGGTGCCCCCAACTTCCCCCCGCCCCACTGGACTGTCACCCCACACAGCCTGCTGTTGGGTCGTTTGGTCATCCCTCACTAACCCCTCCTGCCAGCCTGGTCATAGGCAGCCATCTTGTGAGGGCATGAGGGTTAATTTGCATATTACCTCTTTATTATATAGGATTGGCCACTTGCATGTCCTCTTTAGAGAAACATCTAGTCAAGTCCTCTGCCCATTTTAATTAGATTGTTTATTTTTTGGTGTGAAGTTGTAAGAGTTTCTTATATATTTTGAATATTTATCCCTTATCTTGATGCATCATTGATGAATATCTTCTCCCATTGAATAGGTTGTCTTTTCATTTTGTTGATAGTTTTCTTTACTATGCAAAACTTTTTTAGTTTGATGTAGTCCCATTTGTTTATTTTTTGTTTCCCTTGCCCAAGGAGATACGTTCAAAATAATACTGCTACAAACAATGTCAGAGAGTTTATTGTCTATGTTTTTCCCCAGAGCTTTATGCTTTCAGATTTTACATAAAGCTGGATTGTAAAACATAATGTATCCCATTAATTGATTTGCAGATATTGAACTAGACATGCAAATTGGAAAGAAAAAAGCAAAACTATCTCTATTCATAGAAGACATGATCCTTTATAATAAATCTTAAAGAGTGTACAAATTTAATCCATTTTGTGTTTATTCATGTGTACAGTGTATGAAAATAGTCTAGGAGAAACCAAGATGGCGGCATAGGTAAACACCGGAAATTGCTGCCTCACACAACCACTTCAAAAATACAACTAAAAGACAAAACGGACATCATCCACAACCACAGGAAGGCTGGCTGAGTGGAAATTCTACAACTAGAAGCAAAGAGAAAAGCACACTGAGACTCAGAGGAGGTGCAGAAGTAAAGTGCAAAGGTACGGAGGCACACGCGGAAAGGGCTGGCAACAGAGGACGCAGTTATTTTTTTCAATCGGGAGGGAGACACAAGCTCCTGCTCTGAACTCCAGCTCTGGACTACTCTCTGGGGACCCAGACTCATACGGGGAGAAACTGGACTGTCTGGCATGCGGCGGAACTCGAGGGCGGCTTTCTCTCAGAGGTGCTTGCAGTGATTACCGCGCGACACTGACACCCGGGGACTCTTAGGGCAGAACTGAGGATCAGCCATAGCTGTTTGCTCCGCCCTGTTGATTCCCTGAGACCCTGCCCC
Organism: Myotis lucifugus; assembly: GCF_000147115.1. Lineage (NCBI taxonomy): Eukaryota > Metazoa > Chordata > Mammalia > Chiroptera > Vespertilionidae > Myotis > Myotis lucifugus. The sequence goes on along the minus strand of NW_005871434.1, from coordinate 474,154 downwards.
ACCCAAGCTGTGCGCAGAAGCTTTTGCATATGAATGACCTGGCCCTTTGCAATCTAAAATTACCTAACAAACTGCAGCTGACTCAGAGAGACCCAGAACATCCAAAGGAAGGCCCAAGGCCCCACAGCAGCTTGCATTGCTTCAAAGCTGGGCCTCATCTGGGCACCTCCAAACCCCAAAAAAGGAAGGAGAATCTGCAGATCTCTCCGTAGTTCCTGCTGGCTATCCTCAGGCAGAGGCTAAAATAGCACCTCCTTAGATTCAAGAGCCAGTGTATCCAGTGGTCAGAGTGGGACCATCCAGATTACAACTCCTCAGATCCATAAGGGACACACTCAGGGGGCAGACTCAGTGAGCACCAAAGCCCCACAGAAGCAAGTCTTGCCCCAGAAGGGTGTCTTCAGCACAGAAGTTCTCCCACTGCAGACACAGCTGATTCTCACAGCCAATTGGCCTGGAGGTCAATTCCTCACAGTGATACCTACAACAATCAAGGCTTAACTACAACAAGACTGTGTACAAAGCCCACAAAAGGGATGCACCAAGAGGGTCCACCTCAGGTAATTGGGGAGGCTGAGCCACTGGGCCCTTTAGGACACCTAGCACAGAAAGCCACTCTATTAACACAGGGAAGCAGCCAAAATGCGAAGACAAAGAAACAGGTCACAAATGAAAGAAATGGAGGAAAGCAAACTACTGGATATAGAGTTCAAAACCACAGTTATAAGGTTTTTCAAGAATTTTCTAGAAACCGCTGATAAATTTAGTGAGACCCTCAAGGATATGAAAAAGTACCAACTAGAAATTAAGTATAGACTGACTGAAATAAAGACTATTATACAGAGTTCCAACAGCAGACTAGAGGATCGCAAGAATCAAGTCAAAGATTTGAAATACAAAGAAGCAAAAAACACCCAACCCGAAAAGAAAAAAGAATCCAAAAATATGAGGATAGTGTAAGGAGCTCTGGGACAACTTCAAGCATACCAACATCCGAATTATGGGGGTGCCAGAAGAAGAGAGAGAGCAAGATATTGAAAACCTATTTGAAGAAATAATGACAGAAAACTTCCCCTACCTGGTGAAAGAAATAGACTTACAAGTCCAGGAAGCACAGAGAACCCCAAACAAAAGGAATCCAAAGAGAACCACACCAAGACACATCATAATTAGAATGCCAAGGGCAAAAGACAAAGAGAGAATCTTAAAAGCAGCAAGAGAAAAACAGCAGCAAGAACAGTTAGTTACCTACAAGGGAGTACCCATAAGATTGTCAGCTGATTTCTCAATAGAAACTATGCAGGACAGAAGGGAGTGGCAAGAAATAGTCAAAGTGATGAATATCAAGAACCTACAACCAAGATTACTTTACCCAGCAAAGCTATCATTCAGAATTGAAGGTCAGATAAGGAGCTTCACTGATAAGAAAAAGCTAAAGGAGTTCATCACCACCAAACCAGTATTATATGAAATGCTGAAAGGTATCCTTTAAGAAGAGGAAGAAGAAGAAAAAGGTAAAGATAAAAATTATGAACAACAAATACATATCTATCAACAAGTGAATCTAAAAATCAAGCAAATAAATAATCTGATGAACAGAATAAACTGGTGAATATAATAGAATCAGGGGCATAGAAAGGGAGTGGACTGACAATTCTCAGGGGAAAGGGGTGTCAGGGGTGCGGGAAGAGACTGGACAAAAATCGTGCACCTATGGATGAGGACAGTGGGGGGGGGGGGGGGCGGTAAGGGCAGAAGGGGGATTGGAACCGGGTGGAGGGGAGCTATAGGGGTGGGGGGGAAGAGGAACTGTAATAATCTGAACAATAAAGATTTAATTTAAAAAAAGAAAATAGTCTAATTTCAATTCTGTTTGTACCTGTCTAGTTTTCCCAACATTATTTACTAAATCACTGTCTTTACTTCATTGTATAGTGTTGCATCCTTTGTCATCGATTAATTGACCATATAGGTGTGGACTTATTTCTGTGTTTATTCTGTTCCCTTAATCTATTTTTATGCCAGTTCCATGCTGTTTTGATTATTATAGCCTTATAGTGTATTTTGTTACAGGTAGCCTGATAACTCCAAGTTTATTCTTCTTTCTCAAGATTGCTGTGGCATTTTTGGGTCTTTTGTGGTTCCATATAAATTTTAGAATTATTTGTTCTAGCTCTGCAAAAAACTGCTATTGGTATTTTGATAAGGATTGCAGTGAATCTATAGATTGCTTTGGGAATTTGAATAATGTTAATTTTTTCTATCCATAAGCACAGTATATGCTTCCATTTATTCTATCTTCTTCAATTGCTTTATTTAAAGTCCTAATCATTTCCCAAGTACTGTACAGGTCTTTTACCTCCTCAGTTAAATTTATTTCTAGGTAATTTTGTGATGTAATTATACATGGGATTGTTTTCTTAATTTCTCTTTCTGACAGTTCATTATTAGTATATAAAAATGCTTACAATTTCTGGCCCTGGCCAGTGTGTTGGTTGAGCATCATTCTGCGCACCAAAAGGTGGCCAGTTCAATTCCTGGTCAGAGCACATGCCTGGGCTGTTGGCTCAATCCCAGTAGGGGGCCTCGCTCCCTCCCTCCCCTTTCCCCCACTCTAAAATCAATAAAAAATATTTTAAAATACTACCAATTTCTGAACATTAATTTGTATCCTGCTATGTTACTAAATTCATCTATCAGTTTTAATAATATTTTGGTGGACTCTTAGGGTTATCTCTATATATTATCATGACATCTTCAAATAATGGCAGTTTTTCTTTTTCTATTTGGATTTCTTTTATTTCTTCTTCTTGTCTGATTGCTGTGGCTAGCAATTCCAATATTATGTTGAATAGAAGTGGTAAAAGTGGACATCCCTGTCTTGTTCTTGGTCTTAAGAAAAAGCTTTCAGCTTTTCACTATTGACTATGATGTTAGCTGTGAGCTTTTCATACATGGCTTTTATTATGTTGAGATATATGCTTTTTGTTCCCACTTTACTGATAGCTTTTATCATAAATTGATGCTGGATTTTGTCATATGCTTTTTCTGCATCCATTGATATGATTTTATCTGATTTTTATCCTTTAGTTTATTTACGTGATGTATCACATTAATTGATTTGCAAATATTGAACCAAACTTGTATCCCAGGTATAAATCGCACTTGATCATGATGTATCATCATCTTTTTTTTTTTTTAAGAAGACGAAGCCTAATAACACTCAAACTATTGGCTTTATTATTTCACAGGCAAGTTTTTTTTTGTTTGTTTGTTTGTTTTGTTTTGTTTGTTTTTTGTTTGTTTTTTAAATATATTTTATTGATTTTTTACAGAGAGGAAGGGAGAGAGATAGAGAGTTAGAAACATCGATGAGAGAGACATCGATCAGCTGCCTCCTGCACATCTCCCACCGGGGACGTGCCCGCAACCCAGGTATATACCCTTGACCAGAATCGAACCCGGGACCTTTCAGTCCGCAGGCCGACGCTCTATCCACTGAGCCAAACCGGTTTCGGCATATCATCATCTTGAGGATTTTTGTATCTATGTTCACCTGGAATATTGGCTTATAATTTTCTTTTAGTATTGTCTTTGTCTGGTTGTGCAATGAGGTAATGCTGACTTTACAAAATAAACTTGGGAAGCTTCCTTTCACTTCAACTTTTTGGAGTGCTTTGAGAAGGATAAACTGTTAATTCTTTTTTGAATGTTTGGTAATATTCACCATGAAGCCAACCAGGGCTTTGTTGGGAGCTTTTTTTTTTTTTTCATTACTGATTTGATTTCATTAGTTATACTCTGTTCAGATTTTTCTCTTTCTTCTTTATTTAGTCTTGGAAGATTTTATGTTTCTAGGAATTTATCCATTTCTTCCAGGTTGTCCAATTTGTTGGCAGTATTTTATTATAATGCTTTGTATTTCTGTGGTGTCAGTTGTCACTTCTCTTTTATTTCTGATTTTACTTATCTGGGTTCTCTAGCTTTCATTCTTGATGAATCTAGTTAAAAGTTTATCCATTTTGTTTATCTTTTCAAAGAACTACTTCTTGGTTTCATTGATGTTGCTTTTTTTAGACTCTATTTTTAAAATTTCTGCTCTGGTCTTTATTATTTTCTTTCATCTTCCCACTTTGGCCTTTGTTTACTCTTCTTTTTTCAGTTCCTATTGGCATATGGTTATATTGAGATTTTTCTTGTTTCATGAGGTAGGCCTGTATTGCTTTGAACTTCCCTCTAAGAACTGCTTTCACTGTGTCCCATAGATTTTGGATTGTTGTGTTCTCATTTTTATTTATTTCAGTGTAACTCTTGATTTCTTTTTTTAAATTTCATTGTTAACCTATTTATTGTTTAGTAACATGTTATTTAGCCTTTGTGTGTTTGAGTGTTTTTCAGTTATATTCTTGGGGTTGATTTCTCATTTCATACCATTATGATCAAAGAAGATGCTTCATATGATTTAAATAATGTTAAATTTATTGAAACTTGTTTTGTGACCTAACATATGGTTTAGCTTGAAAAATATTTCATGTGCACTTGAAAATAATGTACATCCTGCTGATTTGGAATAAAATGTTCTTTAAAAAAAACAATTAAATTATTCTGGTCCAATGTGTCATTTAAGGCTACTGTTTCTTTGTTCATTTTTTTATCTGAATGATCTATCCATTGATGTGAATGAGATGTTAAAACCCCCCATTATGATTATATAACTTTTGATCTCTCCCTTTATGTTCATCAATATTTGTTTTATATATTTAGGGGCTTTTACATTGGGTGCATCAATGTTTAAAAAGATTATATCTTCTTGTTGAATTTATCATTATGAAATGTCCTTCTTTGTCGCTTGCCATAGCCTTTGTTTTAAATATTTTTTAAAAAAATAAATTTTTATTTATTTCAAAGAGAGGAAGGGAGAGGGCGAGAGAGAAAGAAACATCAATGATGAAAGAGAATCATCAATCAGCTGCCACCTGCATGCCCCTTACTTTCAATCAAGCCTGCAACTCAGACATTTACCCTGAACAGGAATCAAACTGTAAACTCCTGGTTCATAGGTCGATGCTCAACCACTGAGCCACATCAGCTGGGCCATAGCCTTTTTTAAAAAAAAAAACAAAAAACACAGTTTTTGAATATATTTTTATTGATTTCAAAGAGGAAGGAAGAGGGAGAGAGAGATAGAAACATCAATGATGAGAGAGAATCATTGATCGGCTGCCTCCTGCACACCCCCACTGGGGATCGAGCCTGCAATTCAGGCATGTGCCCTTAACCAGAATTGAACCTGGGACCCTTAAGTCCGCAGGCCAATGCTCTATCCACTGAGCCAAACCAGCTAGGGCCATAGCCTTTTTTTTTTTTTAAGTCTATTTTGTCTGATATAAGTATTGCTATCACAGCCCCTTTTTTTCATTTTCATTTGAATTAAATATCTTTTTCATTCTTTTATTTTCAGTTTGTATGTGTCTTTTGAGTTAAAGTGGTTCTCTTGTAAGCAGCATATGTATGGGTTTTGTTTCCTTATTCATTCAGCTACCTGTGTCTTTTGATTGGAGCATTTAATCCATTTACATTTAAAGTAATTATTGATATGTATGTAGTTATTGCCATTTTTTTATCTTCTTTCTCTTCTTAAAGAACTACAGGCCCGGTGCATGAAATTCGTGCACGGGAGGGGGGGTCCTTCAGCCCGGCCTGCACCCTCTCCAATCCGGGACCCCTCGGGACTGCTGGCTCCTAACCGCTCACCTGCCTGCTAGCCTGACCCCCCTAACTGCTCTCCCCTGCTGGCCTGATCCCCCTAACTCAGGGGTGGGCAAACTTTTTGACTCGAGGGCCACAATGGGTTCTTAAACTGGACCGGAGGGCAGGAACAAAAGCATGGATGGAGTGTTTGTGTGAACTAATATAAATTCAAAGTAAACATCATTACATAAAAGGGTACGGTCTTTTTTTTTTTTAGTTTTATTCATTTCAAACGGGCCAGATCCGGCCCACGGGCCGTAGTTTGCCCACGGCTGCCCTAACTGCTCTCCTCTGCCTGTCTGATCACCTCTAACCGCCTCTGCCTCAGCCCCCCTACCATGGCTTTGTCCAGGAGGATGTCCAGAAGGTCATCTGGAAGATGTTCACTCTAATTAGCATATTACCCTTTTATTAGTATAGATACCACCTTGTCCTAAAAATGCAGGTTGTTAGCAGGTTTTCCTATCATGGAAGGGGAGCCCGCAGTAGCATCCTGGGTTCTGACCAGGGCTATGCACTCGTGCTTTATCTCAGCAGATGAGATTCCTAGAAGAAGACTCTTGGATGTACCTTGAACATTTCCATTGATTTTGCCAAATCATCCTTCAAAAATGTTGAACCACTTTAAACTCCCACCAGCAACCATGTGTGTGCCCTCTGTCCTTCTTTGATGCCAATATCATTGATTTCCCCCTAGAAGCTTCCCTCCCTTCAGCCGGGATTGCTTGGCACTTGAGCCAACCTCACTGTTCAGCCCAGGACTTGATTTCCCAAGATAGAATTATGGAGGAGGAAAAATAGTTTTCCTCTACCCTTCTGAGGTCTTAGCGGAGGCCCTTGTAATGAAAGACAGATTACCAAGAAAAAAACAAAAGTTCATTAACATGTGTATCTCGTGTATATGTGGGAGATCCCAGGGAAAAATGAACAACTCTCTGAAGTGGCTTAGAATCCAGATTTAAATACCTTCTTCCTAGGGAAAGGCGACGGGAGATGTAGGCCACTTAGAGGAGAGTACATGATTTTTAGGAAAGATGAATGGGGGTTGGGGAGATAGTTTGTAACAAAGTTTGGGTGTCATGTCAACTTCTAGTCTCCTGTCCTGTGACAGGAGTCAGTCTTCACTGGCTGATGACACTTTTCCCATCGAGGGGACCTATGACATTTAAGCTCCTTTGGGGGGATCCGATTTTAGGCAGATCAGGAGACTTCAGGGAAAGCCTCTCCTTGCATTTGCTGTTTTCCAAGCATCTGCAGCTCAAGATCATCAATATAACAACACGGCATATGTTGGGGTGGCATGTTCTCTGACCTTCAGAATAAACCCAAAAGCTTATTTCCTCTCTTAGATGATTTGCCACAGTAGCATTATTCCCTGGAGACAGTATTCTGACCAGACCTTCCTGGGAGTGGTCCTAACATACCTTGTGCTTGTAGAAAGGTGTGGGCCATATCACAAAATAAATCAGGGTCAGTTTTTTTCATCTTGTGGAAAAGGAGATAAAGTTATGATAGTTTATCTCCCTTTCCACAGGTTTCCTGCAGGTTTGTGTCTCTGCTGAGACCCCAGTGGCCCCAGCACCACAGTGGCCACGGGGCTTGAGGCTGCTGGGTACCGGGCCCCCCTATGGGCTGTGTCTCTGCTCCTCTGGCCACAGCGGCCATGAGGCTTGGGGCTTCTGGGTGCTGGCGCCCCCTGCGAGCTGTGTCTCTGCTCCTCCAGCCCCAGCGGCCCCTGAGAGGCTTGGAGCTGCTGGGTGCTGGGCCCCCTTGCAGGCTTGTGTCTCTGCTCCTCTGGCACCCACAGCAGCAGCAATGAAGCAGGCCCAGATGCACTCTGCAAGCGGGGTGGGGTGGAATGCCTGGCGATAACGCAAGCGTCCCAGCCCAGCCACCGCCATCTTTGTCAAGGAGTGACAGTCAATTTGCATAGTCCCTCCTTATTGGCTGTGAGTGCCACATCTTTGTCTCAGAGTGATGGCTAATTTGCATATTACTCTTTTATTAGATAGGATACTTTTAAATTTTCTTGTAATACTGATTTGGTGGTTACAGACTTCTTTAGCTTTTTTTTTTAATCTGGGATAATCTTTATCTCTCCTTTGATATTCTAAATAATAACCTGCTGGGTAGAGGGGTCTTGGTTGTACATCCTTGCTTTTCATCACTTTGACTATTTTATGCCAATCCCTTCTGGTCTGCAAAGTTTCTGTTGAGAAATCAGCTGACAGTTCTATGGGAGCTCCCTTGTAGGTAACTAACTGCTTTTCTCTTGCTTCTTTTAGGAGTCTCTCTTTGTCTTTAACCTTTAGCATTTTAATTATGATGTATCTTGATGTAGAATTCTTGGGGTTCATCTTGTTTGGGACTCTGCACTTCCTGAACTTGTATGTCTATTTCTTTGTCAGGTTAAGGAAGTTTTCAGTCATTATTTCTTTAAATAGGTTTTCAGTCCCTTGTTCCCTCTCTTCTCTTTCTGGTATCCCTTTGATGTGAATGTTGTTATGCTTGATGGTGTCCCAGAGATCCCTTAAACTACTGTCATTTTTTTAAATTCTTTTTTCTTTTTGGTGTTCTGATCAGCTGTTTTCTGCTTCCTTGTTTTCCAAGTTGCTGATACGACCCTCTGCTTCATCTAATCTGCTCTTAATTCCCTCTATTGTATTCTTCATTGCAATATTGTAAGGACAGTTTTACTTCTTCTTTTCCAATTTGGATGACTTTTATTTCTTCTTCTTGTCTGATCACAATGGCTAGTACTTCCAGTACTATGTCGAACAGGAGTGGTAAGAGTGGGCATCCCTGTCTTGTTCCTGTTCTTAGGGGAAATGGTTTTAGTTTCTGCCCATTGAGTATGATGTTGACTGTGGGTTTGTCATATATGGCTTTTATTATGTTGAGGTATGATCCTTCTATTCCCACCTTGCTGAGAGTTTTTATCAAGAAAAGGTCAATTGATATGACTATGTGATTTTTATCTCTCAGTTTGTTTATGTGATGTATCACATTTATTGATTTGCAGATATTGTACCATCCTTGCATCCCTGGAATAAATCCTACTTGGTCATGGTGTGTGATCTTTCTGATGTACTGCTGGATCCAATTTGCTAGAATTTTGTTGAGTATTTTGGCATCTATGTTCATGAGGGATATTGGCCTATAATTCTCTTTCATTGTGTTGTCTTTATCTGGCTTTGGTATTAGGGTGATGCTGGCTTCATAGAATGTGCTTGGAAGTGTTCCTTCCTCTTGAATTTTTTGGAATAGTCTGAGGAGGATAGGTTTTAGTTCTTCCTTGAATGTTTGGTAAAACTCCCCTGTGAAGCCATCTGGCCCCGGGCTTTTGTTTGCTGGAAGCTTTTTGATGACTGCTTCAATTTCTTCCATAGTTATCGATCATTGCAATATTGTATTCTTAATTTCTGACTGGTTCTTCTTTATGGTTTTTATTTCTTTGTGTAAGTTCTCACTAAGTTCATCTATTCTTCCTTTAAGTTCATTGAGCATCCTTATGACCAGTGTTTTTAACTCTGCATTTGATAGATTTATTGCATCCTTTTTCTTTTTCTTTTTTTAGTTCTCTTTTTTTGGAGCTTTATCCTGTTCTTTCATTTGGGACATGTGTCTTTATCCCTTCTTTTTAGCTGCCTCCCTGTGTTTGCTTCTACATTTTAGGTAGATCTCCTATGTCTCCCAGTCTTGGCAGGGTGGCCTTATGTAGTAGATTTTCTGTGGGGCCCAGTGGCTTAGTCTCCCTGAGATGCATACTCCAGGGGTATCCCTCGTGTAAGCACTACTGAATAGCCATTGGCACAACAGTGGGTGAGGTTGATCCTCAAGCTGACTGGCTGTGAAGACTGGCCATGACTATAGCAGACTAGCTGTTGTTTGGGAACTGACCCCACAAAATGGGATTCACCTTAGTGGAGCTCTGGTGCTTGCTGAGTCTACCCTTATGTGTGTTGGTATTGGGTCTCTTGCTAGGGGCTCTAGTGCAGGCCCAGGTTAGCTGCTGCCTGTGCTCAGCCCTGGGATATCTGGTAGAAGTCACAAAGTGATCTGTGCTTGGTAGCTGCCTGTGCTGATCTTGGAGGTACCTGGGAGAGGCCATACTATGAAATGAGCCTAGTTGCCACTAGTGCCAGGCTGGGGCCACTAGCAAGAGTACAGGGCATGTTGAAGCCATCCACTGCCTCCCTGGGGTTTGTATTTTTTTTTTTTAGACATTTTAGGGAGGTCCACGGTGTGAACTGAGGCTGGTTGCTTATGTGTAATAGCTGCTGAAAGAGGTTCTAGCCTGTGCAGAAGTTTGGTGAGGTGGGTTCTTAGGGAATCATCAGGGTGGGGCAGGTTTGATGGAGACACTAATTTGGCACCTGCCTGTACCTGCAGGCTGGATGGGGGAGGAGGTCAACAAAGGAAAAATAGTGCCAGGCAGCACTTCTGTCTTGGCCAGAGCGGCCCCTCCAGCCCTTCCCCTAAAGCCAGACAATTCATTTCCTCCCCTTATGTTCTCCTCTTTTCAAGCTGCTACCCTAGTGCTGGAGCTCAGAGTCAGTAAATTCATCAGTAAGTAAGTCTATGCACAGGCCCTTTAAAAAGAATTCCTGGGACTCCAGTAGTCTTTTGTCTCACCGGATGGAATCCTCACTGATTTTTACAGCCAGATGTTTGGGGGACTCCTCTTCTCAGCACTGGTGGTCCAGGTTGGGGAGCCTCATGTGGGGCTGGGACTCCTCAAAAAAAGATCTCTGCAACTGAGATATTCCTCCCAAATTTTTTATTGATGAGAGAGAGAGAGAGAGAGAGAGAGAGAGAGAGAGATCTGTTGTTCCACTTATTCATGAATTAATTGGTTGATTCTTGTATGTGCCAGTTTGAGGATCGAACCTACAACCTTAGCATATTGAGATGATGCTCTAACCAACTGAGCTATCTGTGTGGATATAGGACCAGTTTGTTTTGTGTCTCCATCCTCTTACCAGTCTCAACATGGCTTCTTCTTCATATATTAGTTATAGGAATTCTGATCACCTAGTCTTCAAGGGTGGTTGTTCTATAATTTAGTTGTAATTTTGATGTGGTCATGGGAGGAGCCAAGCACAGAATATACCTACTTTGCCATTTTGACCAGAAGTCTTGTCTTCTTTTTAAATTGTTATTTATAACAATAAGTTTTACCCTAAACACTACTTTTTCTGCATCTCATAAGTTTGGTATGTGGTATTTTCATTTATCTCACATGTTGGTCTACTTCATGGTACACAAATCTCTGGAGCTCTATTCATTTTTCTTCATTTTCCCCCTTTTCTTCATATTGGATAATCTCAATTGTCCTATCTGAAAGTTTATTGATTCTTTTTTTCTACTTCTTTAAATCTGCTCTTGAGTCCCTCTAGTGAATTTTTTTCTTTTCATTATTGTACATTCCAGCTCCAGATTTTGTATTTATTTCCTTTTTTATAATTTTGATCTCTCTATTGGCATTCTTTGTTTAATGAGACAGTCATTCTCATGTTTGCCATTAGTTTTTATATATGGCTTATTTTAGCTCTTTGAACATATTTGAAATAACTGACAAAGTTTTTGTCTAGAAATTTCAGTATCTGTGCTTCTCAGAAACAGTTTCAGTAAATTGCTTTTATTTTCCTCCTCTAACTGGGCCATTTCTTGTTTCTTTGCATGCCTCATGATTTTTTGTTAAAAATTTGATATTTAACATATTATAATTTGGAATTAGATTTTTCTCCTTCCTAAATGTTTTTTGTTTGTGTTTGTTTATTTAGTAACTATCTTTTACTAATTCTATGCAGTCTTTATTCTTTGTTGTGTGTTGGCCAGCATAGTGATCAGCTGATAATGATTGGATATTTAGAGGCTTGGAACTGATAAATCTTCCAGTCCTTGCCAAGGGGCATGACTTCAACACTCAGTTAGGCAGTTGACAACTGTGCCTTACCCTTTACTTCCTACTTCTATAGAGCCTAAAGGTCAGCCAGAGTGAGAGAGGGCTTTCTTGTATCTTTTCTGAGTATAAGCACAAGCTATGCATGTGTGTAGCCTTCTAGAGTCCACGGAGTTTGTCAAAGCCTTTCAAAACTTCAGTGGATATCTCATTTGTCAGCTTTTTCTTTCAAGTTTTTGCAGTTGTCTATTTTTTTCTACCAACTGTTATCCATCCCCTTAGTCAGCTTACAGATTTTTTTTACAATTGCCCTCTGGGGAGGGACTTTTAGGACTAGTTAAGCACTAAATCAAGTAAAATAAAGGAAATTCTTTCAAGTGGGGTCTTCCAAGAAACCACAAGATAGGTCAAATAATGACAGCTTTGTACCCTTATATTTATGTGTGTCTCTTATAAGCAGCTTAAAACTGGACTTTGTTTTACCCAAACTGAAAATTTGTCTTTTAACTGAAGCATTTAGTCCAATTACATTTATTTTAATTACTAACATATTCCAATTTAGATCTCATGTCTTACTTTTGCTAATTGTTCTACCTTTTTCATGTTTTAAAATATTTTAATTGTGAAAAATAGCACATACATTTTTGTTGTTGTTAATCCTCACCTGAGGATATTTTTTCCCTTGATTTCCAGAGAGAGTGGAAGGGTGGGAGGGAGTAAGAGAGAGAGGGGGGGAGTAAGAGAGAGAAACATTGATGTGAGAGAGACACATCAATTGGTTGCCTCTCAGACATACCCCAACCAGGGCCAGGGACTGAACCTGCAACCCAGGTGTGTACCCTTGACTGGGAATTGAACTTGAGACCCTTCGGTGCATGGGCCAATGCTCCAACCATTAAGCAACACAGGCTAGGGCATAACACATACATTTTTAAAATGCAAGATCATAAATATGAAGTTTAATGCATTACTATAAATCAAACACTGGTATAATTCCAACAACCCATAAGCATCCTAACAAACCACTTCCCTAAGACAATTTTTTCTTGCATTTCTTTGTGGTTTTACCACTGAAGTATGCATGTATACACACTAAGATTTACTTTGCCTGTTTATGGGTACTATATAAAATGAAATCACAGTGTCAACAATATGTACGATTACTCTGTGTCATTATGTATGTTTTTGGTTCACTCACTTTTTCGTATAATATTCCATTCCAATGCATAAGTATACAAGTATACCAAAAGTTATTTACTCATTCTACTGTTAATGCACTTTTGATTTGTTTTAATTTTCTCTCTCTAATGAATAATGGAACTTTAAATATTCCTGTGCATACATCTATGCATTTACTTCTTCATGGAATATATTTATTGAGAAATATTGTGTGTATATCTTCAATATTATATATAATGCAAGTTTCAGTTCGAATACAAAACTATGTTCTTGAGCAGCAGTTCTCAACCTGTGGGTCGCGAACAATGAAAATACATTCTGCATATCAGGTATTTACATTACGATTCATAACAGTAGCAAAATTACAGTTATGAAGTAGCAACGAAAATAATTTTATGGTTGGGGGTCACCACAACATGAGGAACTGTATTAAAGGGTTGCGGCATTAGGAAGGTTGAGAACCACTGTGAGGATTATACCAATTTATCCCTTCACTAGTCATGTAGAATTCCTATTATTCCCCATCTGCTTTAACATATGGAATCTTCAGATACCAGTGAAACTTCACTGCTCATTATGATTTTAACTTAAATTTCCCTAATTTTTAATGAGATTGACTATCTTTTCATATGATAATTAATATTTTGATATCTTGTTTTGTGAAATGATTATCAAATATTTTTGCCCATTTCTCTAATGTGTAATTTGTCTTTTTATTATTGATTCATAGAGGTACTGTCTACCTTCTAGGAACTAGTTCTTTGTTGTTTATATGAGTTATACATATCTTCTCCCACTCTGTGGCTTGCCTTTTCACTCTCTTTTTGTTATTATCTCCTCTTGTTTTATTTTCTGGAGAAAATAATGTAAAAACTATCATCTTGCTTCAATAATCATCAACACTTTATTCTTGTTATCTTTTTTCCTTTCATAATTGAGATTTGTTGCTTGTTTTGAGGATAAGTACACAGAGATTTCAATTCCTAACATACATATCAAAAATATAAAGTCATGTAGTTGTGATTCTTTTCTAAACCGTTATTCCAGTGACTTTCCAGCTTAAAATTTGGAGACTAATTTTCCTTCATAGAGTAATAAGTACTTCAAATGTTGATATGCTGTTACATCAGTCCCACTAATTCACAATTTAATGTCATATATGCTACATAATCAAATTTTCAGTCTTTCCCTGTACGTAAAGTTACTAGAAAAACTGCTCTAACACACCAAAGATGTCACAGATGCACAAAATTCTGACAGGGAGAGCCAAGATCAAGGAGTGGTTTTCTTTAGGAAACACTTCTACCAATAACATGGGAATAGAAGTAATTTAAAATGTTCAAGACATGTTAAATACACGACTGACTCCGAATTGCCATTCAGTATGCTTTGTATTATAGGATATAAAAACTACCCACATCTGTGGAATGAATATCAAGCTGATACCCAGGACAATCAACGCTTCCAATATTCAATATCCCACTATTTTCTGGTTGTACCAAAAAATAAACAACCAGCAAATGATTTCAGCTCTTTAGAAAAAGAATTTACCCTTTAAAAAAATGGGATGAGGTGGAATTTCCTCATTCTTAAAAATATTTCTAGAGCTACTAAAATTTTAGCATGTACAAAATAGTTGATAAAAATATTCCTCTGGATTGTACAAAAAGGGAGACAAGGACCACTGATAAGACATGGTATATGACATTAATCAGACTTGGCTTCTCTTTCTCCTGCTTCATCTGAAGCTGGACTCTCCTCATTTTTAATTTCTCCATTTTCTGCAGGTAGATCTTCTTTAGATTCCTGGTTGGCCACTTTGGCCTGTTTGTCCTTTGTTCCCCTTTTCCCTTCTGTTTGCACTTCTTTGTCTGCAGATTTATCCTTTTCTTGCACCTTCTTTTGGCTCCATTCCCATTTTTGCAGGAACAGGTTTAGCTGACAACTTCGCCAGTCTCCTCTTGTCTCTTCTTTTATGACCTCCTTGCAGAAGCTGACCTTCTTGGGTATCCGGTGCCTGCGGGCCATGGGGCACCAAGAGCCTTCGTGAACCTGGGCTGCCTGACCTGCTTCTCCCTCCCTCTTATCTTGTGATAAAGCTCTTAATTTTAAAGTTGTCAAATTATAGTTCTTTCTTTTATTGTTAGTGTTTTTGTGTTCATCTTTTCAAATTTTTTAAAATATATTTTATTGTTTTTTTACAGAGAGGAAGGGAGAGAGGTAGAGAGTTAGAAACATTAATGAGAGAGAAACATCGATCAGCTGCCTTCTGCACACTCCCTACTGGGTATGTGCCCGCAACCAAGGTACATGCCCTTGACTGGAACCGAACCTTGAGTCCACAGGCTGATGCTCTATCCACTGAGCCAAACCAATTAGGGCCATCTTTTCAAATTTTTTTATTGATTTCAGAGAGGAAGGGAGAGAAAGATAGAACCGCCTTCTGCATGTCCCCTACTAAGGATTGACCCCACAAACCTCTCCCTCCCCGGGCATGTGCCCCAACCAGAATGAACTGTGACCTCCTGGTTCTTAGGTGGACACTCAACCACTGAGCCCTGCTGGCTGGGCATCATCTTAACACATCTTTCCCTAAGGTCATGAAATATTCTCATTTATAATCTTTTACACGTTTTATTGGTCTGAATTTCCCATTTAGGCCAATAATGTATCTAGAATTGGTTTTGGCATATGGAATCAGTAGAGTTCAGGTTCCATTCATTTTTGTATGGACAACCAATTTTCCCACATCATTTATTGAAAAAATTGTCTTTTACCCACTGTTATGCCCAGATTTCAGGATCCCCAAGAAACCACATCAGGGAGCCAGCCATGTCCGATGCAAAAGCATAAGAGTCTTTATTCGAGCTAGCTCAGCTCCCCCACCTTGCCGACACAGCAGCAGGAAGCAGAGAGAGATAACTCTGTGTGGAGATGGGTTATATAGGGGGAGTTGGAGTAAGGGGAGGAGAAAGGACTGTGCTCTTGTTCCTGGGTGTGGCTAGCAGAGGCTTAGACTTCCGGGAAGAAGCTCCTTGCCAAGCACGTGGCCAAGGTAAGATGGAGCACTTACCCTGGGGCAAGATGGAGGGTGTAGCCCTTACCCTGGGGCAAGGTGGAGGGCCTAGCCCTTACCCTGGGGCAAGGTGGAGGGCCTAGCCCTCGCCCTTTCACCCACAGCCCTGCCGTGCCAGTTTTCTCCGCCCAACCCCCTGTTTTGCAGAGGTTTCAGCATGCCCTCCAGACCCCAATTTAGGTGTAGTAGTTGGGGTTCCTGACCTAAGTTAATACTAAGAATGGAAATCCCACTCACACAACCCACCTGTGGCTTGTTTCAATTCCTCTACGACCCTGAGTCTGGCTCTGGAGGTTGTCTGTGAACGTTTTCATGTCACAGCAGCAGAGTTAAATAGTTACAACTGACACTATAAGGTCTGCAAAGCCTAATATATTACTGCCTGGCCTGTATTCGTTTTTTACTACTGGTGAAAGGGCGAGGGCTAGGCCCTCCACCTTGCCCCAGGGCGAGGGCTAGGCCCTCCACCTTCCCCCAGGGTAAGGGCTACGTCCTCCATCTTACCTTGGCCACGTGTTTGGCAAGGAGCGTCTTCCCGGAAGTCTAAGACTCTGCTAGCCACACCCAGGAACAAGACATCAACTTGCGCCTGGCCAATCGGCAAAGCACAGTCCTTTCTCCTCCCCTTACTCCACCCCCCCCCCATATAACCGGTCTCTAGGCGGGGTTCTCTCTCTTCGCCACTTGGCTTGTCGTTGTGTCGGTGAGTCTGGTGGACGGGGAGCCGAGCTAGCTTGAAATACAGATTCTTATGCTTTTGCATAGGATTGGCTCCCTGATGTGGTTTCTTGGGAATCTTGAAATCTGGGCATAACACTGGTATAGCAAATTGCCACCAACTTAGTTTAGAACAACACACATTTATTATCTTACAAAGTTCTGAAATCAGTTTCACTGGGGACAGTGCCCCCTTAGGAAACTCTAGAAGACTCTAGAAGCCATTTCCCTGTCTCTTCCAGGTTTTAGAGTGGTATTCCTTGACTTGTGGCTCCTTTCTGCATCTTTAAAACCAGAATTTAGCATATTCACATCACCTTCTCTCTTATAAGGACCCCCTATGATTCCATGGACCCACCAGGACATTCAGGGTCATTTATCGATCCCAAAAGCCTTTTTTTAAAAATCCTCACCAGATTGAAGATGTAATCAAATTTACTTTAAGTTTTTCCTTTTGAAAATACTACCTCTCCACTTACATAATGTCACAAATAGGCAAAACTGTACCCTGTGTAATTTAGGAAGAGGACTTTTTTAAAAAATACTTATACTAGGATATGTTTATTGATTTTTTTTAGAGAGAGAGATACTGGGACACACACACACACACAACGTTCAATGATGGGCTGCCCTTGTGGAATGTAAGGAATTCCTGTGGAATGCTGGATAGACCAAGTTCTGCAAAAGGTGGTGAAGCCATGGCTGCTATAAGCAGGCCCATTATCAGTTTATCTTGGTTAATATAGCTACAATTGGAAACAGGTCTTATTGAATTCATGCAAAGAAATGTATTGCCACTTATTAAGAATTGCCAAATTCTGGAGGGACAGGTGGAGAGAATACATAATTTACCAAATTTGCATTAAAAATGCTTCCTTATATCTGAAAAACAAAAAGTTTAAGAATCAGCAATACTTTCAAATGACATGGAATCTTGTCCTTTCTGCAAAACACAATATTCCAGAATAACAATTAGAGCTATAAATGAAAGCATAATATAGTTATTATTATTTGACAAAGATTCCCATATACCTTAAGCAGAAATTTTTCCTTCATGAGAGAGAAAACAAATATTGAGGCATTCCAGAAGGCCTATTGGAATGATCTAAAGCCAATTCTAGGTCAAGAAAAAGTTTCTTAAAATTTAAACCCTGGAAGGATTGTCAAATTTATTTTACCAAAAGATCATATATCAAAGTATATTAGGCACAAACATAGGCTAGCAAACTTCAGTTCCCATGATTAACCATTTTAATAATTTATAGAACTTTTGCTTCATGGGTAGAAAAATAGAAAAGATCTTTTCACTTTTAACAGACTGGAAAAGGACTAACTAAAATAAGGTTTATTCTCTAACTTCATTTGTCCTTGGGTGAGGTCAGCAAATGACACTGATTGGATTTCTGCTATCAATCTCCCTGAGAATAAGCTATTTGCTATCTGGTTATACCCTCTGGTTAGGGAGGCAAAAATGCAAATCATTGACTCTTAAGTGTCCTTGGTTTAGGGAAGATAGGATTTACAAGAGGGCTCCAAATTACTTTTTAACCATCTCAGTTTCCCTATTCTACTTGTCCTGGCTTACTGGCCTGTGTCATTCAACATTTCTCTTCACAGAATTCTACAATGTCCACAAACTTTCTATAACTTTCACAACGTGTCTCATTGCATTCCTTGGTCCTCACATTGGGGCACCACCTTGCTGGGGCTGACCACCAGCCCCTGAACAACGGATGAACAGATTGCTCCAAATGTGAAAGAGAAGGCTCCTTAGCCTTTTATTGGAATTTTTATCTTTAGATACAATCAGTAGGTGAGTAATCTTGGGAGGACACATGTGTTTACATTGTCCTCTAGGCAAGGGCATCCAGGGGTTAAGCATAAGGATTCCAGTAAACACCCAGGGTCTGCACATGCACAGGCTTGTTTGGAAAGGTCAAGGAATAATTAGGGGCGCCACCTTCAACACTCCCCTAAATCTCCCCTAAGTCAGAATTCGGATAAACAGGGCAGGCGGCCTTCCACACACTTCCCTTTTCTCAGAATGTCCTCCTTACAACTTTCCAGCCAAGTCTTTTGTGCTCCCCAACAAATTGAGTAATAAAAATCATGTGGCTGTTAAATTGGAGGCTAGTCTAAAAATATATATTTAACATCCAGCTCTGGGATTAGAAATGTGGAAAGCATACAGCAGGCAGCAGCCCTGGGCTTTTAATTTAATTGAATCTTGGCCATTGAAATAGCTAGAGCTGAAATCATAGACTCAGCAGTGAAGGTTATTGAGGGTTTTGTTTTTTTTAACCTCAGGTTGTCTGAGCAGTCCCATGCCCCTTGTGCTGTGTGGCCTTGGGGGAGTGGCCACACCTCTCTGCCTCAGTTGTCTCATCTGCGTGAGGTGAACAATGATCATTTGCTACTGCATGGGGCTGAATTAATTGTGATAAATTTCCTCCCTTCCTCAATCCTGTTTTTTGGCCATTGTGCCGCTCACTCTCCATCCTCCCTCTACCTCCTTGGCCACCCCTTCCAGTAGCCACTCTTTGTTCAAACTCCTGGTTGAGACTTTGGGATGCCTGGGTCTCCATCCTCACCCTCTGTCCACACCCTCTGTACAGGTGAGCTTATTCATCCCAACACTTTAAATCCCACACACTCACTGTTGCTACTTCAGCTTTATCTCCCACCCTGGCCTCTCCCCTCAGTTCCAGACTCATAACTCCAACCATAGGCTTAACATATCCCTTCAAATCTCAAATAAGATTCTAGGCTTTCCTGTGTCCAAAATAAAACTCTTGGTTTCTGCTCTCCATGGTTCTGCCCTGTCCAGGTCCTGGTCCCCACATTCTCAGGGATGCTGCCCCCTCTCCCAGATGCTGAACTATGGTGCCTTCTTCTCCCTCACCTCATAGCTACTTCTTCTCATGCCAGGAACCCACTTACTTCTCTTTCTTTTACCTCCAGCATACTGGTCAGATCCTCTCAACCTCTTCTTGCACCATTGTGAAGGATTCTGCCCCTGCTTGCTCATGTGAAGCATTCTGCCCCTGCTTGCTCCATCTTCACTCAGGAGCCACAGGGATGTTCTGATCCTGTGAGTTGGGAACGTGCTCTGTGATGTCAGCTGTGGCCCTGTCTGAAAAGTCCTGAGCCGGGAAAAGCTATAAAGGACTGTGCAAGCCCAGCTGCCAACCCATACACCTCAAACACCAGGTTTGTACAGTAAATGCCCCATCCTTCTCAACTTTTAAAATGTGTAAAGCCACACTTGATCTGGGCCTCCAGGGAGAGGTGCCAGGACAGCTCTGGAAACAGATACTATATGTGTTGGGGGAAGAGAGAAGGGTGACATGGCTTTTGCTTGCTCCCACTGCCAGCTTTAACCAAATCCCTGTGGCCGCCCTAATCCACACTGTCTAATGGAACCCGAGCCAGCTCAGGCCCTGCAGGATGAGCCCGCTAATCTCTGGGGCTGAGAGCTCACCACCTGTCTCCAGGATGCTTTGCCCTCTTGGCTTCAGAGAGCCAAATCTGGGACCTCAGACAGGGATGATGGTACAAGTATCTTTTGACCAAGCCCTCTCACCTTTGACCCTCAAAGATGAGATGGGGAAACTCAAGTTCACATGGTGTGAGTCACTGCTCCCAGAGACAGGAAGGCTTTATAAATGACAGAACAACTCCTTAGGGCTCCCTTATCAGCTGCAAAAGGTGGAGTGTGAGCTGCAGGGCAAGCTGGCCGTCCCCTTCTTCCATCAGAGGCTTGCAGGCTGGTGGTTTCACACTAACCTGGGTGCAAATCCTGCTGCTGACACACCCTAACCGTGTGACCTTGCGCAGGTCACTTAATTTTTTCAGGTTTCTATTTTCTCATCTGCAAAATGGGGCTGATGGTAAAAGTCTCTTCTTTGCAAGATTGTTGAGGGTATGTTAAGCGGAGTCCCTGCTAATATTAAAGGTTGGCTTGTACCCAGCTGGTGTGGCTCAGTGGTTGAGTGTCAACCCATGAACCAGATTCCAGGTCAGGGCACATGTCTGGGTTGTGGGCTCCATCCCTGGTAGGGGGTGTGCAGGTAGCAGCCACTCAATGATTCTCCCTCATCATTGATGTTTCCATATCTCTCTCTCCCTCTCCCTTCCTCTCTGTGAAATCAATAAAAACATAATTTAAAAATATTAAAGGTTGGCTTCTTCCTGCCCAGCCCTGTTCTCCCTCTTTCTGTGCAGGTCCACTCAGCTCACAGCCTGTGCTCCTTTCTTCTACTCTTGGGTTTACTGCAGGGTTTTGCAAGGAGAAAGTTGGGGAGTACCTTAGGCAGCTGGAGTCAAAAGACTGGTGGTAAGGAAAGAAAGGGAGAAAGAGATAGAAAAAGGATAAGAGACAGAGAGAGACAAAGAAAGATACAGAAAAATTGGCAGAGAGGGAAAGGGAAAAGAGAATGGGAGAGACAGAAAGGTAGAGACCGAAATAGAGAAGCAACGAGACCAGAGACAGAGGACAGAGTGTGTGTGTCAAAGACAGCCGGAGAGAAAGACAGTCAGAGTCAGGTAGACAACACACATCCAAAGACAGGAAAGAAACAGACCCAGGGAGTAGGAGAGGGAGGGAAAGAAGATGTGGAGAGATCCAGTTCTTCGCACATCCCTGCTCAGGACGGGTCTCTGCCCTCAGAGCAGCCTCTCATCCCTTCCCCACAATCCTTAAATTCTCTCTCGCTCTACCCCCCCCCCCCCCCCCGGCTGCGGGAGGAGACCGGACGGACGGGGAGAACACGGAATCGAAGAATGCTCCGAGTGCCTGCCTGGCCGGGGAGAACTGGGGAGCCCCGGGAGCTAGGGAGAGGGAGGCGCGCAATAAATCTTGGCCGAGCCTATCAGAGAAGAGGTGGGATATCAACTCGGCACTGTCCCAGCTCTCTCTCTCTCTCTCTCTCTCTCTCTCTCTTCCCTCCACATCTGTCACAGCTGCGTTCTGACCCGGCAGAGGCTGGCACAGGTGAGTGTGGCTACAGAGGCGGGCCTGGGTGTGCGCTGGGGATGGGCCCCAGGAAGAGTGGCCCAGGACTATCGGGAAGGGGAAGGGTTTGCGCGCTGAGATAATGGTCGGGCAGGGGCCGTGTGATAAGGTTCAGAGGGTGTTGAGAGCAGCGGGGGCGGGGCTGGGACAGTGCCGAGTTGATATCCCACCTCTTCTCTGATAGGCTCGGCCTCCCTCTCCCTAGCTCCCGGGGCTCCCCAGTTCTCCCCGGCCAGGCAAGCACTCGGAGCATTCTTCGATTCCGTGTTCTCCCCGTCCGTCCAGTCTCCTCCCGCAGCCGGGGAGCCAATGGCCGGGCCCCGGAGCATCCTGGAACCGCCGCTGCAGGCGCTGCTGCCACCGATCCTGGTGCTGATGCTGGCGCAGGCGGCGCTCTGGCTGCTGTGGCAGGCTCGGTGCGCCTGGCGGGCGGCCTCACGCTGGGCGGCCTGTTCCCGGTGCACGCGCGGGGTGCGGCGGGCAGGGCGTGTGGGCCGCTGAAGAAGGAGCAGGGCATTCATCGGCTGGAGGCCATGCTGTACGCGCTAGACCGCATCAACGCAGACCCCGAGCTGCTGCCAGGCGTGCGTCTGGGGGCGCGGCTGCTCGACACTTGCTCCCGGGACACGTACGCGCTGGAGCAGGCACTGAGCTTCCTGCAGGCGCTGATCCGCGGCCGCAGCGACGGCGGGGAGGCAGCCGTGCGCTGCCCTGGCGGCGTCCCCCCGCTGCGCGCCGCGCCCCCCGAGCGCGTGGTGGCTGTCGTGGGAGCCTCGGCCAGTTCAGTCTCCATCATGGTCGCCAACGTGCTGCGTCTGTTTGCGGTGAGGGCCGCTGGCCGCGTTCGGTATCCAGCCCCTCCGTCCAATCCTCTCCCTTGGGGTGGCGGAGGTGTAGTCTCCTTGCAGAAGTCACTCCAACTCACAAAGACAAACAACTGCTTCAAAGGAAGCCTATGGGTCCAGCCAGACATCGCCTGAGCCAGGTCCCCACCACTTCAGCCTCCCTTGTCTGCTCTGGCGCCCTCCAGCGGCTGCCGCCCCCACACAGCCCGCTGTGTGAATAAGAAAACCAACCCCCCTAGCTGACAGCAGGGCGCCCTGGACTTTAGACCCCACTTCGCCGCTGGTGTCCTAGTTTGGGGCATACGCTGCACAACCGTACATGGAGGTCCTGACCCTGGACCCTGGTGGAGAGCTCTGGGTGACAAGGAGCAAGTTTTTCCCGGAATTAGGGCCCTCCTAACGGTGGGGCAAGCCGCACAAGTTCCTGGCTGCTCTGGGGGTGGGTAGGTCTGTAAGGACCTGTACTTTGATCCTCTATTCTGATCATCATTTAAATTCAATTTCAAAATGGCTGTCTCTAAAGGTCTCTTAAGGGGCCCCTGAAAGAGGCCACAGAGGACTCTCCTTTCGTCTGAAGTGCCCTGTCCTGTAGGAGAAGCTTGGGCAGTCCCTGCCCTGCCCTCATCTCTTGCTAACCGTCTTCTGTGGGAGGCAGCACCTTCCTTGCAATCTGAGGGTCAGTGGCTTGGGGAGCCATAGGAATCAGGGATTAGGAGGCCTTTGCAGTAGAGTTGGTGATTTTCTGTACATTCACTTGGGGTGGCTTCTGGGAAAGTTTACTGAGTTCCATGAGGGGGTTATCTCTGACCTTTTATCTTTCTGAGAAAGAGAGCTTTGCTTCCATCTGGCTAGGCAGGGGCCCTCTGATTCTCCATGGCACTAGGTGGAGGTTTTCTCAGGGACCCTTCCATCATCTGCACCCACTTAATCCCTCATACCTCAGTTTCTGCTGGATGGCAATGTTGGTGCAGAGCATACAGATGCACCTTCTACATGGCACCAAGAGAGGTTGTGTGGCTGCCGAGAGAGAGAGAGAGAGAGAGAGAGAGAGAGAGAGAGTGTGTGTGTTGTGGGGGGGCGGTGTCTTTGTCTCACCAGTTCATGTATGTTCACATTTGTGGGCGGGCTCTGTCTCCTTCCCTGCCTGCAGCTCTGGTTTCTGTCTCTCCTTCTAGGTTGGGTGCAGCATCTCAAACTCAAGGGCCTTCAGGGTCCGAGTGAGGACTGTAGCTGAATGAGCAGGACCCTGTGAGCCCAGGGCCCAATGCTGCCAGCTCAGCCCAGAA
Source organism: Myotis lucifugus (assembly GCF_000147115.1). Taxonomy (NCBI): domain Eukaryota; kingdom Metazoa; phylum Chordata; class Mammalia; order Chiroptera; family Vespertilionidae; genus Myotis; species Myotis lucifugus. The sequence continues at coordinate 450,381 of NW_005871434.1, read as the reverse complement.
CTGAGGTGGTGTTGAAACCACAGATTTTAGACACTAGCCCTGAATCAAGTGTCCCTCACCAGCTCTCTTGCCTGTTCTGACCCCTCCTGGGGCTGCCCCCACCCACACAGACCACCCCTTAGTGTGAAGTAGGAAAACTTGTCTCCTCTGGGACTGATAAGGATGTCCTTCTCCAGGGCAGACAGAGCCTGTGCCTAGAGGCGAGATTGGCTGCAGGCTGGGCTTGAGCGCCCACCACTCCTTTGCTCAGACACACCCTGCACAACTGGATGTGGTGGCCCTGCCCACTCCCCTAGACCCTCATACCTCCCCTATTTCATCTGCCCTATTCACAAGATGCAGGTCATTCCCCACACCTTCTGCCACTCCCAGTGGTTCTCAGCTCCCTACCCCAAACCTTCTGTGCCCCCACCTGCATCCTGAGTCCCCATTGCCCTCCCTTCCTGCGGTCACTGAACCTCTCTCCACAGCCTAGGTGTTCTTTCCCCCTCCAGATTCCCCAGATCAGCTATGCCTCCACAGCCCCTGAGCTCAGCGACTCCACACGCTACGACTTCTTCTCCCGTGTGGTGCCTCCTGATTCCTACCAGGCCCAGGCCATGGTGGACATCGTGCGGGCATTGGGATGGAACTATGTATCCACGCTGGCCTCCGAGGGCAACTATGGAGAGAGCGGGGTTGAGGCTTTTGTGCAGATCTCCCGAGAGGCAGGTGAGTTGGGACAGGAGAGTCAGAGGCACCAAGGAACCTACAGAGGGGAGAACCAGGGGCTGTGAAATAGGGGCACTGGGGCCATGGTGGGGAGCCTGGATGTGTCTTCTATCAGCGCCCCTTTCCTTTGGAGGACTCAGTCCTGCCTCATGGCCTGGCAGGTGGGGCACAGGCTAGGCTTTACCCCTGCAGAACCCTGGCTCAGACTCCTGAGTGATCACACTACAGAGTCATGTACTCTGGCAGCCCCAGTGAGTGGTGGGATGGATGAAAGCTGACTTTGGCATCCTGGACACTCAGGGGGAGTCTGTATTGCCCAGTCCATCAAGATTCCTAGAGAACCAAAGCCAGGAGAATTCAACAAGGTTATCAGACGACTCATGGAGACTCCCAACGCTCGGGGCATCATCATCTTTGCCAACGAGGATGACATCAGGTGGGATGGATGAAACTTCAGTCACTATTCTTTGGATACTCTCCTTGAAGGCCCTACCTCGTCTTCTCACTCATCCCCACATGCACATCCTCTCTTCCTCCCTTTCCTTCTTTCTTGTGCCCCCCCCCTTCCCACCTCCCACCCCCCCACCCACCCACACACACACACACACACTTTTCCTGCTGCAATCTCTGCCTGGTCTGCTCTAAGTGGAGATGCTCTAAGTCTAGCCAGGAAAATACACAAGAATACATGCCTGTTTTTATAATTCATAGTGGGGAAACCTGTGGGCAGATCTAAGTGCAGAAAATGAGCAAAAGGGAAGGAGCCCTGGGGCAGGGCCAGCAGGAGGCTCTGTAAGAGAAAAGGTAGCCTACTTCCAGGCAGTGTGAAGTGCATTATAGTGCATGGAGCAAGAGGGCAAGCCCGGGACCCCTGACCACCTCAGAAGCCCAGGGCAAGTGTTCTAAACACTCTATACTCCATTTTTCCCTGATCAATGAGGATCTGATGAGTGATGTGGAATGGGATAGATGGAGAGAGAAGAATGAGAACTGACTAGAGGTAAGTTGAAGGAAGATCTCAGGACTTTATTCACCCTCAGCCCTGTTTGTACCAGGAGGGTCCTCGAGGCTGCACGCCAGGCCAACCTGACTGGCCATTTCCTGTGGGTTGGCTCAGACAGCTGGGGAGCCAAGATCTCACCCATCCTGAACCTGGAGGACGTGGCAGTGGGGGCTATCACTATCCTGCCCAAAAGAGCTTCCATTGATGGTGAGTGTAGGGATGACCTCCTCCACTTTGTCCCCTACCCCCACCCCATCCTTTTCCGCCATCCCTCTGGATGCACTCATTTACCCCATTGGTAAAATATACTGTGATCCAGGTCCCTTCTAAGAGTCCCAAGTTCTATGATTCTGAGATTCTGTAAATACATCCCTCCAAGTAGTGTTTGAATGAGTTAGCAAATGAGGAAAAGCACAGCCAACATACAGGGTAAAAAAAATTGTTTTTTAGTTTGTGCTTTTTGTTTTGTTTTATTTTTTAATTCAACACCTGTATTCCTCATTCTGTCGAAGGCATTATGATTTTAGGGTGAGGGTGGGAGAGAAACCAAGGAGATGGGACTTACTGTCCTATTGCTCAAAGTAATGAGGCCGCCCCTACCTTTTTCCTTCCCACTATCCCATCTGTGAATATCTGGAAGAATCTAGCAGGGATGTCCACTTTACAACAGTATTGCTCATTTTCCCAAAGGCTGAATGAACTGCAGATAACTTGATGAGGGACTTCGGGGCTATATGTAAAGTGTGGACCCTCATAACACTGAGCCCTGCCTCCCACACTAATACCTCTTGGGGTATACATCCACCCTCACATCCTTTCCGCAGGCTTTTTTTAGGATGCATTCAGTTGCAAGTGGCAAACTAGACTGAGAATAGTCTCAGCAATGAAAGCATTTCATCACAAGACTTCAGGTTTGGGGCAGTGAGTCAATGATGTTCTCAAAGCGCTGAGCTCTGTCCTCCCTTCTGTTTCACCACTCTCTGTGGTTGCTGAGTCTTCATGCTTGTGGCATCATATTTACAAAGTGGCTGCTGAAGCTCCACCCACTACATGTTCACAGCAGCATCCTAACCAGGAAAGAATGTGCAGCATAAAAGTATTTCATGTAGTGAGGCTCAGGTTTACATCAGGATGCAAACATCAGAAAATACCAAGGAGTCCCCAGATGTCTTTGAACTCACAGGCCAGAAGTTGGTTCAATGGCGATTCCTAGCTGCAAAGTGAGCAATTGGTGAAGGGACACAGGGTGACTGTGGCTGGCTATGGTTACCACCCTTCTCCCCCTCCCTCTCAGGATTTGACCAGTACTTCATGACACGCTCCCTGGAGAACAACCGCCGGAACATCTGGTTTGCAGAGTTCTGGGAAGAGAATTTTAACTGCAAACTGACCAGCTCAGGTACCCAGTCAGACAAATCCACCCGCAAATGCACAGGTGAGAGGGTGGCAAGGAAGGTGATGGAAAAGGTGGGAGGCCAGTTTAGGTATCTGGGGGCCAGGCGCATTTCCTCTGGGCATCCCTAGGACAGGTGAAGAACGCATCGGCCGGGACTCTACCTACGAACAGGAGGGGAAGGTGCAGTTTGTGATCGACGCAGTGTACGCCATTGCCCATGCCCTACACAGCATGCACCAGGCGCTCTGTCCTGGGCATACAGGCCTGTGCCCAGCAATGGAGCCCACCGATGGGCGGACACTGTTGCAGTATATTCGGGCAGTCCGCTTCAATGGTGAGTGGATGCCAGAACTCCTATGTGAGAGAGGGGAAGTCCCCTGAGATGGATTTCTCTGTGGGACCTGGATGAGTGGGGAGCAAAGGGCTGGGAGAGGCAGCATGGTATAGGGAGCACCTGCACCTGTGAGCTCGGGACTTGAGCCAAGTTATGAGGACCACTTTTTAACACTCCTCCTTTCTCAGGCTTCAGCACCCCCTTTCCCAACTTGAAAAATGCTGGTGTTGGTGAATTTCTCTGTGACTCCTTCTGCCTGAAACCCTCAGCAGGTCACACACAACTCTCCCCTTCACTGCACAGAGCTTGAAGGAATCTGGTCTCTCAGGGCCCAGTGCATACAGTGAAGAGGCACTGCCTATGACACGGACATGCTGCTCACTGTGAGTCTCGAGCTTCCAAATGCTGCCCCAATTAGCTCCTGCACTGCCTGAGCACTGGGCACCAGTCTGATGTGTCCCCTTGTACCAGCAGAGGGCCTGGCACATGGTCAGGGCTCTGAAAAGGCCCAATGGACTTGGCTGTGCTTGTGGTTTGTGGGGAGAGATACAATTCTTGTACAATAACTGTCCTTTAGAAAATTAAAACTCTTCGTCCACCAAATATTGAGCGCCTTCTCTTTGCCAAGCTCTCTGCTAAATAGCACAGCTGAATTTCACTCCAGGCCAACTTTACAAGCTAACAGAACAAGCCTCTAAAAGAATTAAAGCTGGCCAAATTAGTACAAATTTTATGTCAACACTCAGACCTTTATTCAAGTCTGAACTCATCCTTTTACCTGAACAGTTAAGATTTCTATTTTCTTTTATAATTGTGGTAACATACATATAGCTTAATATAGTATATTTACCATCTTAACTACTTTTAAGTGTACAGTGTAGTCATGTACATTGTTATGCAACCAATCTCCAAAACTCTTTTCATTTTGCAAAACTGAAACTGTTATCCTGTTAAACAACTTTCCAGTCCCCCCTCCCATGGCAACCACCATTCTACTTTCTGTCTCTATTAATTTGACTGTTCTAAATACCTCATATGGGTGGAATCATGCAAGATTTGTCTTTTTGTGACTGGCTTATTTCACTTAGCACAATGTCCTCAAGGTTCATTCATGTTGTACGTGTGTCTGAATTTCCTTTTTTAAGGCTGACTAATATTCCATTGTATGGATAAACACTTTTTGTTTATCCATTCAACCCCCAATGACACATGGTCGCTTCCACCTTTGGGCTGTTGTGAATAATGCTGCTATGAACATGAGTGTTCAAGTATCTCTTTGAGTTCCTGTGTTTAGCTCCTTTGTGTTTATACCTAGAAGTGGAATTGCTGGGTCATGTGGTAATTCTACCATACTGTTTGAGATCCACCAAACTGTTTTCCACCCTGA
>NW_005871434.1:438038-445011 GCF_000147115.1 Myotis lucifugus | reverse complement strand
GTCCTGGCAGCGGAGGGCAAAGGCCCTGTGTCCCATGTTGCAGATGGACGCCCTGCAGTGGTCAGGAGACCCATGGGAAGTGCCGGCATCTCAGTGCAGCCTCCCCTGTAGGCCTGGGGAGCGGAAGAAGATGGTGAAGGGCGTGTCCTGCTGTTGGCACTGCGAGGCCTGCGACGGGTACCATTTCCAGGTGGATGAGTTCACCTGCGAGGTCTGCCCAGGGGACATGCGGCCCCTGCGCAACCACACCGGCTGCCGCCCCACACCGGTGGTGCGCCTCACCTGGGCTTCTCCCTGGGCCGCCCCGCCGCTCCTCCTGGCGGTGCTGGGCATCACGGCCACCACCGCAGTGGTGGCCACCTTCGTACGGCACAACAACACACCCATCGTCCGCGCCTCAGGCCGAGAGCTCAGCTACGTGCTGCTCACCGGCATCTTCCTCATCTATGCCATCACCTTCCTCATGGTGGCCGAGCCTGGGGCGGCCGTCTGCGCTGCTCGGAGGCTCTTCCTCGGCCTGGGCACCACCCTCAGCTACTCTGCCCTGTTCACCAAGACCAACCGCATCTACCGTATCTTCGAACAGGGGAAGCGGTCTGTCACGCCCCCGCCCTTCATCAGCCCCACCTCGCAGCTGGTCATCACCTTCGGCCTCACCTCCGTGCAGGTTGGTCCCCAGACTCCAGATGGGGAGGCGCTGACCTCTACTCAGAGAGTCACTCTTCTATTTTGGAAAAACATATAGCCTTGGGAGAGAGGGCCCTGCCCTTCTCCTTTGAGGAGAACTCAGTTAAGAGCAGCCATTCCTCCACTTCGTCCTGGAAGGAAAATGGGTTCCCATATAACAAAAATAAAGCAAAGAAATATCTGATACATTTTCCACAAGCAAAGAATCTGTTTCCATAAAGGGAGTTACTGCTGCCCAGTCCCTGGTGAGGGTCTCGGGGCCCCAGTAATGTACCTAGCTGTGGAGTGGAGCATCTTGTTCCATAAATGGCCATATTTCATGATGTATGGGCAGCAAAAGCAGAGTTCCTTTGGGTCTTTCCACAGCTTTGAAAATGATTCTGTGGCTGGGAAAGCCCTGGATGTTTTCTGTGCAAAGGGTACTAAGAGAAAAGGTACTAAGAGAAAGGTGTATGACATTGTGTGACACTGTAGAGCTAACCCAGTTCTCAGGGCCAGGTGGACAGCATGCTCTCCATTCCAAGTGAGCCCTTCTCCCTACCCAGCCATGCATGTATCATGTTCATCCTAACCACAGGCCTCGGTCCATGCAGTTCACAGCTGGAAGACGCTTCCTGCACATGCAGGGCGTGAGCCTCCTCTACCAGGGAGGTCCAAAATCTCAGTGCCCAGCTCATCCTGAAAAGGCATCTCACTGCCTCTCTGCCTGAAAACCCCATGACACAAGACAGAGATGCTTAGAATACATCAGTGCCCCCAGCTCACCCAGGGGATCCCCACATTATGCCATCATTTCCAGAAACCTTGGACCCTTTCAAAGAGGCACACTTTCAGTTTTACTAGGTTATATACCAAAATGATGGATGTCCAATGGTATCTCACTGTTGTTTCAATTTGCCTCACTTCGTTGCTAGTACAATGGCCTTTGCAGTGTCCTATTCCTATGCTTGGTCATTTTCTGTAATTTTGTAGGAGTTAGTTACATGTGTTGGATCCTAATTCTTTATCAATTACAGGGGATGCAAAATCAGTGAGCTACATTTTGCTTGCTACTCCTGTGTATCACAGGCCTTGAGTGTTAGTTACTCATGGGAAACGTTTGTCCCCCACCTGGAGTCTTGCTCTAAGAAAAGCCTCCATGCTGCCTTTTGAACAGTGGATGCCATGACATTTTATTAGTCTCTTGTTCATGAAGCTGCTGCCTTTGGGAGAATCACAAAAAAGATGTTCCTTCTGGTTGTACAAATTATTATAAAGCATCCCCTCCTCCAGGATCTCACAGCCCTGCTCCAGGTGCACAGACCTACCTCACCTCCCTATACCCTCCCCCTAAATCAGACACACTTGTGCAGGGAATGAACGTATGGGCAGCCCTTTCAGGGTCCTGACTTTATGCAGGTGTTTTATTTCCTGCTCCCCAGCTGCCCTTAGCTCAAAGTCATATCTCCTGTCATTGAGGAAATTGAAGCTCCATTTCCTCATTGTTAGGACCGGTGTTTTACTCTGATAACCTCCCAGCTGCCCAGCATCAACTCCTAACATCCTTACAATTCTCCATTAAGGGCCTCTTCAATTTAGGCTGCATTGTGCAATCACACATTATTTCAATACATCCTGTTCAACAGTTCTCTGGATCTGGAGAAGAAAGGGGGTCCTCAGGAAATAGGTTTGCCATGCTGTTATATAGAAACAAGCTAGTGTTTCACATTTACAGACTGAAGGTGATACTGCCTACTGGATGGTTGTGAGGAGAGAACATCTCTGCTGGGCCTAGCCCTTAACCAGTGGTACATACACCATTCCCCCTCCAAGCTGGCATCGTGTTCTTAAAACAGATTATGATGATTCCCATTCTATAGATAGAGAAGACATTCGGGATCAAAATTCTGTCTGCAGTTACTGAATCTTGCAGGGATCAGTAAATCAGTAAATGACATTGATAATGGCTGGAATATAGGAAGAGGATGTCCAGGGGCCCCTTACCCAACCAGCCCTGACATTGTTAGCACATACCTCCACTGAAGCCCCTTCTCTCTACTGGACCATGTCACAGGCCTGAGTATTCCCCTCCTGGAAGGCCCTCTTCTCTCCATAGTGGTTCTCTCAGACCCAAGCATCCCCTCCCAGTAGGTCAGGAGCCTCCAGGGGACCCTAACCTGCCAGAGTCTTCAGTAGGTGGCCAGTCTTAGTGTGTCCCTGATATGATGTTGTCTCCTGTAGGTGGTGGGAGTGATGGCATGGCTAGGGGCCCAGCCCCCACACAGCGTGATCGACTATGAGGAGCAGCGGACGGTGGACCCAGAGCAAGCCAGAGGGGTGCTCAAGTGCGACATGTCAGATCTATCTCTCATTGGCTGCCTGGGTTACAGCCTCCTACTCATGGTCACATGCACAGTGTATGCCATCAAGGCCCGTGGTGTGCCTGAGACCTTCAATGAGGCCAAGCCCATTGGCTTCACCATGTACACCACCTGCATCATCTGGCTGGCTTTTGTGCCTATCTTCTTTGGCACTGCACAGTCAGCTGAAAAGGTAATTTGGGGTCTTTCATTGGTTTCACTACCTCATTTGTTTCCTACCTTCTGTCACAGAAGGAAGGGCTCAATTGTCCCAAGAGCTGGGTTACACATATGAACCCAGCTTGGTTGGTTGATTTATTCCTGTACTTAAATACATGCTCATTTGCTTATCTTTCCAGTTGCCCTCTGCTTGTTCATTCAGCCATTCATTCATCCATACTTCTAACCATTGATTAATCTTTCATTCAATTATTACTTCATATACTTTCTATCTACTGATCCATTGATCTATTTGTTTGATCATTATTCACTCATCTATTCATTTGTATAGAACATTTGTTTATTCATCTATATGTTTGCTCACTTTTACCTTTATTCAATCTCAGTTTGTTCATTCATTTGTACATTTGAAAACATGTCCATTCATTCATTAATATCTTCTAGACCTTTTTAGCCATATGGACCATTTCCCCAGGTGTCACTTTCTGTGAATAAAACTGTCTTCCCTCAGACACTGGTCCACTCAGTGCCATGTCACTCACCCTCCATCCTGCCTACACTGGAGCCACACTGTGACTATTCCTTCTTCATGCCACAGGGCCTTTGCTTATGCAGTTGTCCTTTTCTAAGTGCTCATTCCACGGCTATGTGGAGGTGGGGGTAAGAGAAAACAGGGCTGAGTCCCACCTGGTCCCTTTTTCCATGTCTCAGATATACATTCAAACCACCACACTGACTGTGTCCCTGAGCCTGAGCGCATCGGTGTCCCTCGGCATGCTCTATGCACCCAAAACCTATGTCATCTTGTTCCACCCGGAGCAGAACGTACAGAAGCGGAAGCGGAGCCTCAAAGCAACCTCCACAGTAGCAGCCCCACCCAAGGGTGAGGACACAGAAGCCCCCAAGTAGTGAGAAGCCTTCTTTTCTTTCCATTGCTTCACAGTGGGAACTGGGAGGAGTCCAGGCATGCAGTGAATCAGAGAAGGGGTCCACGGAGGCTATGCCCAGCAGGACCTATCTTGAGGCTGGCCTCCAGAAAGACCTGCCCACATGCCAATGTTATCCCTTTTTTTCTGTGCATGTTGGCATATTTCCTCACTGCAGACTAGACTTTCTACCCATGGTGGGAAATGGCCATGGCAAGGCTTCTATTTCTAGAGAGAGACTCAACTTACACTCTCTGGTTTGAAGTTGAGAGATCACAATGACTTCCTGGGCTTGGCCATTGTGAGTGATATTCCCACTCCTTCTTCAACCACTAGAACATAGGGACTGGGCCCTGTGTGAGAATGTGCAGGCCCCAGAGTGAAATACTGGGCTGGAGTTGGGGAGGAACAGTTTCCACAAAAGCCGATCTGTGGATCTGTGTACTAGACTGAGCAACCTGGGCTTGGCACAGGCGGATGGAGCCTTGGGTGAGATCCCTGTGAGAAAGGATGAGCCTGCAGGGACAGGGAGGTGAGCAGAGGTACCAGGTGCACCCCACAAAGTTACTTGTGTGAGGGCATTTTCCTTAGAATCTTGTCCCCTGGGATCTGAGGGGTGTCACACTCAGAGTACAGTTTTTTTCCTTTCCCATCTGTACTCCCTTAAATGACCTCTAATAGATGCACTTGTGTGGTGTGAGTGGTGTGAGAATAAACTAACAAGTATGGCATTTGCCCTCCTCTGATGCCTGAGGGATTGTTTTCAGGAGTTCCAGGGTGGGACCAGTGACAAAAAGAGTTGTGTACATAGTGAAGATTAATTCCAAGTGGATAATGTAGGATGAATATAAAATGCTTCTTTTCCAACACTCACTGGGAAGACCCCTTTGAAAGGCAAGCATAGGCATGGGGAGGAAGATGCTTGCACTACAGATGCACGGGTGTTTATTTCTCAGTAATTTTTTAAAGGAAAAGCTTGGTTTAAGTGATTTAATTTTATTTCCTTGGGGTAGAATTTAAATTTAAAACTGACTCTTTTTGTTAGTGTGAATTCTCTGGTATCTAATGTCTGGAAATGATCTGAAGATCAACCACACTTCATATGACATAGAGACTATTTCCTATACATACTCTCTGGTGCATATAAGTTTTGACTAGGTGTTTCTGCATTTTTTAAATTAATAGGGTGTCTCCTCAGAGTAACATACAAAGCATACAGATTCTCCTTTCTCACACATGTTGCATTCCCAGGGTTTGTTTCTCTGCATTGTTAATTATGAAGTTTTATATATTACTGAATGATTTCCCAAATTTATTATTTCATAGGACTTCTTCCCTGTGTGGGTTTTCTTTTGTATAATGAATTGTGTTTTCTTGCTGAAGGTTTTTCCATAGTAGTGCTTTTATAGTTTTTTTGTTCTCCTATATGACCTTGTAGAGAGTCAATGAGTTCTGATCTCCAAATGAAGGTCTTCCTGCATGTACTGTTTTCTTGGTGTTTATCCCAGTCTGAATTCTCTAGTGTGCTATAAATCTTGATTTCTAGTTGAAAATTTTTCCACATTTGTTACATTTTTTGTATCAGAGAATGGTTGTCCCCATTCTGAACTCTATGACTCAAGAGTTCAGATGATTTCTTAGTAAAAGCTTTACCACATTTGAAGGAATTCTCCCTATATAATCTATGATGTGAAGTAGAGTCCTGGCTTCCTGCTGAAAACTTCCATACTCCCCAAATTCATTACTACCTGTCTCTGACATAAATTCCCTGATGCACAGTGAGTTCTGTCTTCTTCTATGCAACCTTCTCATATTAATCCACTGTCCATGATTCAACAGCATGAGCCATTCTGTGTGCGGTGGACATCCTCTATTCCTAAAGGCATTATCATATTTAGTACACTTATGTGGTCCCTTTCTGAATTCTCCAATGTATTCAAAGGTTTGACTTCTGGAAGAGGGCTTTTCCACATTCCATGTCTACATAAGTTCTCTCCCTTTGATCATTTCTTTGATGCTCAGTGGAGGTCATAATTCCCTGAAGATTTTCCCCTATTTACATTGTATGGTGTCCAATCAGTCAATTTGAACTCCTAATTAAAGTTTTTTCAAATTTTTAGAATTTATAAGCATTCTACCTGCATAGTTTCTTTTATGTTGAATAAAAGCTAAGCTATACTTGTAGGCCCTCTCACATTCATTGGCTTCTAATGATTTCTCCCCAGTATGAATTATATGTTCCAGTGGAAATAGGATCTGGATTGAAGACTTTTCTACACTATAATCACAGTATTTCTCTCCAATATGAGTTCTTTGAGAATAAGATTCCATTTTGACATCAGCTTTTACTCACCCATTTGTAAGGCAATGTTTTTGTGACTTCTATAGGGGGGACATTTTAATACTAATTATATGCTTATGTCTTTTCATTAGTGTGAATCTTTGACACGTTTATTACATTTATTACATTCTGTGTTCTTTAGAAATTTCCCCAAAATTTTTTACACTCATTGCCTCTCACTTTATTCAATGATTCTTATTAAATAAACTAATGGCCCAGTGCATGAAATTCGTGCACGGGGGAGGGGGTGTTCCTCAGCCCGGCCTGCACCCTCTCCAATCTAATATCCCTCAAAGGATGTCCTACTGCCGGTTTACAGGGATCAGGCCGGTTTACAGGGCAGACATCCCTCTCGCAATCTGGCACTGCTGGCTCCTAACTGCTCACCTGCCTGCCTGCCTGCCTGATTGCCCCTAACCACTCTGTCTGCCAGCCTGCTCACCCCCAACTGCCCCCCCGCTGCCAGCCTCCTTGCCCCCAAATGCCCCCACACCTGCCTG
>NW_005871434.1:414013-437441 GCF_000147115.1 Myotis lucifugus | reverse complement strand
CCCCTTCAGGTTGGGGGTCCCTGCTGGGGTGCTTGGCCAGTCTGGGTGAGGGGCTGATGGCTGTTTGCCGGCTGGCCACGGCCCCAGGCAACTCAGGCTCCCAGCCCCTCCTTGAGCAGAGGCCATGGCAGCTGGAAGCAGCTATTTGGGATTTAATTTATCTTCTATAATTGAAACTTTGTAACCTTGAGCGGAGCCCATGGCCGGCCAGGGCAGGTGGGAAGCTTGGCTTCCTCCATCGCCAGGGGTAACCCAAGCCTCCTGTTCACTCCAGCTCCGTGGCCACCACCATCTTGGTTGGGTTTATTTGCATACTCGCTCCTGATTGGCTTGTGGGCATGGCTTGTGGGCGTGGCTTGTGGGTGTCACAGAGGTACAGTCGATTTGCATGTTTCTCTTTTATTAAATAAAATGTAAATTTCCCCAAAAGTTAGACTTGGGATTTCTGTTGCTTTTTTAAAATATAGTTTTCCATTTGCAAGACTCCTAAAATGGAATAAATGCACAATTCTAAGCAAATCTTTCCACCATCATTTTATAGAATGAAACCTCATCAGGAATATTCTGTTATAGTGACACCTTTGTTTCCAAATATGAAAAATTTCCAAGTGTAAATATTTCCCATCTCTTGGGCTTTGAGAGGGAAACTCTGCTTCAGTATAGACAGACAGAGCAGAGTACTGACAGCAATGACAAATAGATTGGGTGTTTCAGAGATGATCTTTCAACCTGTGGCATAAAGGGAAGGAACCAAAATGGGATAAAGCTCTGAAAGGGAAGTGAGTGAGTGGGATGACTGGATGGAAAAGGAAGACAAGGGTGTAGAGAGATAGATTTGTCAAGGGACTGGATTTGGACATTTTAAGCTTCATTGCTTCATTTATGGATCACCATGGCAGAATACTAACTGGTTATACTGTTTCCTGTATATTTCCCCTCTCATCCTACACACCAATATCAAAATCATCATTGCAGGGCACCAGTTCCCCACATTTAAAGGAACATTGCCCTGTCCCAGCACCTGCATCTGGCTGTGATTTACTCTCATATTTACCTGCAAACTCAGAAACAAATAGCAGGAAGGGTACATCAGTCTAGAGTATTATGGCCCCACATTCTGTTCCCTGGTATAATCTGGCAAATTAAGTATCATTAGGTTATTTTACCAGAGCTATTGAATATTGAACTGACTCACAGTATCAATTTCTGAATTCTTTTTCCCACTCTGATTTGCAGACAGGGAAATTTTCCAGGATCCAGAGACTTTGTCTTGCCCCTGATACTGTATACTTTTGTCATTCAGTTTTCACATTATGAAATTGTACAATGTTGAGGTTAAGACTTCTTAAGATCAATTCCAGCTCTGCCACTTGCTATATGGGTGACCTTGGGCAAGATAATTAGCCTCTCTTACAGTTACTGACAGCCAGAGTCTCCTTAATGATCCCCACAGAGATGCCCAAAGCATTGATGCCATTTACCTACAACTGATCCTCCCAGTCCTACCAACCACTGCCACGCAGACCCCATTCATTCAGCTAAACTCTCAGCTGATCAATCCCAAGACACCATCTCAGACCCATGGGCTCCCTATTTACTGACTCTCCTCCCCCATGGACTCCTCATTCACTCTTGTTCCAACAAGTATCATTGGAAGTTTCCTCTGTGCTGAGTACCTGGGATACATCAGTCTATACAACAGACAAGAATTGTTTCCTTCACGGGACTTACATCCTAGTGGTGGATACAAACAATAAATAATATATAACACAAAAATACATTACATAGTATGTTAGAAGAGGACAAGTACTGTGGAAAAAGAAAATATTAGAGTTGAATAAAGAAAAAAGGGGAAGGTCAGAGTATATGGGCTGCAATTTTAAATAGAGGGGTTCAGTGTAGGTGTATCACTGACAAGGTGGCATTTGGAGGAGGTTGGGAGTGAGCCATGGGGTTATCTGAGGGTAGAGGACCCAGCAGATGGAGCAGCCAGTGCAGAGGCCCTAGAACAGGGGCATTCCTGGTATATTTGAAGACCCACTAATGAGGTTTGTGTGGTTGGAGTAGGGTGAGGGAAAGAAACCACGTGAGAAAGGGAGACAAGGTGTATCAGTCAAGGTTCTCCGCAGAAACAGCACCAACAGGACATATTGGTTTCTCTGGAAACTCCCAATCATAGATAGATAGATAGATAGATAGATAGATAGATAGATAGATAATAGATAGATGATAGATAGATAGATAGATAGATAGATAGATAGATAGATAGATAGATCTTCTATCGGATATTATCTATACTAATAATAGCCTAGGGCGGTCCCTCCCCGTGGCCCACAGGCGCCTAACACAGCAAGGCTGGTGGCAGGTGGGTGGGCAGGGCAGCAGGGGCAGGGGGCGAGATGGGCACGGTGAGGTCATTAGCCTCCGGCCTGGGGCCTGGCCGGAGGCATAACGACCTCGCCGTTGCCTTGGCTGCTGCGGATCAGACCCAGAGAGAGGCCCAGAGAGAGAGGCAGGTCCTGATCACCAGCTGCCGTCGAAGCTGCAGATAAGGCCTGGAGATAGGCCCAGAGAGAGAGATAGCTGTCAGTGGGGCCATTCTGGATTTCCCAGAAAAGCCAATGGCTGCCTAGGAGGCAGAGCTTTTGACGCTGACTGGCATAGAAACCGACCAGAACCTAATCTGGTGAACTGCAAAGGCAGAACCTAAGGTGGGGGCTGAGGAGGGGTTTTAAGGGCAACAGCTGTTTGGTGTAAGGTGTAAGAAAGCGGTTCAATTTTTTAATAACTGGTTTGGCAGTATAGGGCATGTAGCTGGCTATCAGTCCAGATATAGAGATTATGTATTTTTGTCTGCAAAGAGCATCTCCTCCTGCTGAAAAAGGCTCCCCCCCCCCAATTTAAGCAATCCTATCCTATATAATCTATCTATACTAATAAAAGGATAATATGCTAATTAGACCAGGTCAACCAGCCATCTTCCGGATGTCCGACTTCCTTCCAGACAAAGCCATGGTGGTGGGGGCTGAGGCAGAGGCAGTCAGGGGTGATCAGGCTGGCAGGGGAGGGCAGTTGGGTGTGAGATCAGGCCATCAGGGAATTAGGGGCAATCAGGCCAGCAGGGGAGGGCAGTTGGGGTGACTAGGCCAGCAAGGGAGGGCAGTTGGGAGCAAGATCAGGCAGGCAGGGGAGGGCCATTGGGGGCAACCAGGCAGGCAGGGGAGCACCATTGGGGGCAACCAGATCAGCAGGGGAAGGCAGTTGGGGGTGACCAGGCTGGCAGGGGAGGGCAGTTAGGGTCGATCAGTTCAGCAGGGGAAAGCAGTTGGGAGCAATATGGCTGGCAGGGGAGCAGTTAGGAGTGATCAGGCCGGCAGGCAGAGGTGGTTAGGGGCAATCAGGCGGGCAGGCAGAGGCAGTTAGGGGCGATCCGGCAGACAGGCAGAGAGGTTAGGGGCAATCAGGCAGGCAGGCAGGTGAGCGGTTAGGAGCCAGCGGTCCCAGATTGCAAGAGGGATGTCCGACTGCCAGTTTAGGCCTGGAGTCGGACTTCCCCCAAGGGGTCCCCAGTTGAAGAGGGTATAGGCTGGGCTGAGGGAACTCTCCCCCCCTGCACAAATGTCGTGCACTGGGCCTCTAGTCCTATATAATAAAAGGGTAATATGCAAATTGACCCTAATGGTGGAACAACCAGAACGACCACTAGACCAGTCACTATGAGGCACACTGACCACCTCTCAGTCTCTTCCCCCAGCCGGGGGGCTCCCATCGCCCAATGAAGAATGAGGAACCAGGGGTGGATGGTGGGGAATGTGGGCGGCACTAGGCCAAGGCCCCCACCCGGCTGGTCACCCCACACACTGAGGGCGACCCATGGCGGGGGCGGGGCCGCCAAGCAGACGGGAATGGCCAACCTCTCAGTCCCTCCCCCTGGCCAGCAGGCTCCAATTGCCTGATGGTGAATGAAGAACGGGGGTGGGTGGCAGCAGGAAGGTGGGGCCAGCTGCCAGCAGCTGGGGAAGATGGCCCTGATCACAGGCCAGGCCTGGAGACCGTACCCATGCACGAATTCATGCGCCGGGCCTCTAGTACATATATAATATATATGCAGGGTGTCCCAAAAAAATGTATACACACTTTACAGCTGATAGCTCAATTAATGTTTCTTTCTTTTCTGATTTAACCCATTGGAATTAATAATTATTCAAGCTATGTATACATTTTTGGGATGTCTTGTATATAATATATTAAACAAAGGCAGACAGAAAATGATAGATAATCTATATAATATCTACCTGTCCTACACCCAACAGAGAAGATGATAGATGATATAGATATAGATATAGATATAGATATAGATATAGATATAGATATATGTAGATATGATAAAGATATAGATATATTTAAGGGATATATTTTAAGAAATTGGCTCCCATGATAGTGTGAGCTGGCAAGTCTAGAATCTGTAAGGCAGGTGGCAGGCTGGAAGCTCAGGTAAGAGTTGATGCTTTAGTCTTGAGGCAGAATTACTTCTCTTTTGGGACACCTGGATTTTTGCTCCTGAGGCCTTGGATGAGGCCCACCCACATTATTGAGGATAATTACTTCTCTTTACTTGAAGTCAACTGATTATACTGCTAACCATATCTAAAAAATACCTTTACAGCAACACATTGGTTAGTGGTTGATTGAATAACTAGGGACTACGGTTTGGCTAAGAAAATACAAGAAACTATGACATGAAATAACAGGGGTATATCATATGGAGCCCCACAGACCATTATTCTAGGTGAGATAAGGAGACATTGGAGGGTTACACTGGAGGACTTTAAGAGAACAGTGAGATAGTCTGACAAGTTTAAAAAGACCACTCTGGTAACTGTATTGAGAATATTGTGAAAATAAATAAAGGAAACCTCATTTAAAATGAAGAAGGGGGCTGGCTGGTATTATTCAGTGGTTGAGTGCAACCTATGAACCAGGAGGTCATGGTTCAATTCCCAGTCAGGATACATGCCCAGGTTGTGGGCTTGATCTCCAGTGGGGGAGTGGAGGGTTGTGCAGGAGGCAGCCAATCAATGATTCTTTCTCACCATTGATGTTTCTATTTCTCCCTCTCCCTTCCTCTCTGAAATCAATAAAAATTTATTTTTTTAAAAAAAAGAAAATGAAGGAGGGAACGCACACACTATCACTCAGACACCAAACAGGAGGATGCTTACTTTACATACTCCAGAAGAAGAAAGAATTTCCCTTTGCCCAGCAACAGCCCAGCCAATAAGAGGCCATTACCACACTGAACTCTTCAAAATTATCCTTCCCAGGTTCCTCCTTGCTTCTCTTCTGTTCTTCAGACTTGCCTATGGCCCATCGTAATTTGCTTGTTCCAAATTGCAATTCCTCTGCTTTTCCTGAATAAATGCATATTGTGGGTAAAATAAATAGTTCTTTTATTTATTACAGTCAACAATATCTTAGAAATATCTTTTGTGCGTGTGTTTGTTTTCAGTGTTTTACGTGCAGGATAGTGTGGTGAACACATTCATTCATTGAAATAATATTGCTCTTAATCATAGGTGCACCAGCATTCTCAGAAACACCTTTTGATGTTGCCTTATATTTTGGGAAGGGAATAAAAAGAGAGAGAAGAGGCGAGTGAAAACTCTGACATCCAGGGTGACCAGTTCTCTAAGACTCAAGGCAGTATGGCTTAGTACTTAAGGACTTGGTTTCTAGAAACAGAAATCCCTTTTCTTGCTCCAAGTCACAGATTCATCATCTATAAAGTGAGTCCATCTAGCTGATAGGTAATCATCCACCCCTACAAACCTGGCGTTTTTGTCTAAATTTCAAGGCATAAAGTAGGTAAAGTGCACAGTGCCTGGCTGATAGTAAGTGCTCATGATATTACCTATGATGTGAACATATCTAGTATGCTATGATGATTGGAATAAAAACCACTAAAAAGAGTAAGAAAGGTTGATGATTACCATGACTTCCCAAGGAATAATTGTTACCATCAAAACTAGCTAGTTATTAATGTTTATTAACAGGTAGGAAGCAAAGGGAAGGCATGTTCATCTAGGCAGCTTCACCAGGAAGCTGCAACTTTACACTCCCCAGGGAACCACTGGTCCATTCCCTGCAAATCTCTGGGGTAAGGGGTCCAACAAAGAGGGAGATGGATGCACACGCCATGAAGTTGGGATGATGGAAGGAAGGTGCTTGCTGGTCAGTTGAACCTGGGAAAAAGATAATTGGCTAGAGGGGGGTGGTGCTATTGCAAGTTCTCAAAACCCTGAAGGATTCATTGGATAAGCTCCTAATTAAAATCCCCATTGAATTCTCTCTCTCTCTTGTTCCTCTTGGCTCTTTTGCTCCTGTTTCTCGCTTGCTCTGTGACCCGTGTGCTAGCCTGCCATGTGGCTTTAAAGAGCCCCATGGCCCATGGTCATGCAGACTCCACACACAATGGACTGCAGCTGGGAACACACGCTAAGCTAGCTGGACTGGACTGTGATAGATCCTCCCTTCCCCCAACTGGTGGGCCGAGTGTGACATAACCTGCAGCCTGGAAATACCTGAGTGACTAACCATGTACCTTCTATGGACTATACATTGAGCCACCAATCAACACCTGCCAAATACCGTAAGCCCTTGCTCCTATATGGACCATACATTAAGCCACCAATCAGCCCGAGTACACTAAGCACCCATACCTTCCCATTCTTCCCCTCAACAGGCGTGCTCACCTCTGCACGGGGTGCTGTTCTCCCATTGCGAGACAGCCTGACAGGTCTCTTTCCCCTAATAAAGCCTGTAATCCTGGTTTTCAGCTCCCAACTGGTCTCTCAGACTGTGCTTTGGTGAGGAATGGCAACTCTGGCAGTAGCTTTAATCCTACCTCTGCTGAAGAAAACATTGGATTTTTCATGGAAGGATGGAGGGAGATGGGATTTTGGAAGGGAAGTCTCTTAATGTTACCTCATCCATAAAGCTTTCAATGATAACTGATCCTCTGATGTGGGCCTCAGGAAATTATTGTTCCAGCGGCACCCCAAGAAGCCCACTTCCACCAGTAACAGTGGGGGACATAGAGGACACACCACCAATAACGGATGGCAACTCAGCTGGGAATTCAATAGGAGAAGAAATGGCTCTAGAAAGCTGGAAAGCATCCCTTCTCATAATCTCTGAAGCTACAGATGGAGAAACAGCAGAAGGAAATCCTGGCCTGGATTATGGTGAGAAATGGAACCTTACCTTCCTATGCTGGGAGTTTTATAATTCGTTTCTGTCTCTCTCTCCTGTCCTGGTTCCTGTGTGGGCTTTTCACTTCCTTTTTTCTGCCCTCCGTCACCTCAATCACTGCCCCTTCAGTCTCGGGCCCAGGACTAACGTCGTGGGTGTAGGGTGTCCAGCTGTGCCCCAGGCCAGGGCTGCGGCTGCAGATGCCTGCGGCCTGGCAAGCAGTGGAGTCAGAGCCGGTGCTCCCTCAGTGCCACTGCCTGGGCAGATGGGGCTGTGGTTCCCCGCTGGGCGGGAGGGAAGTGTACGTGCTCCCAGTACTAATTTCGTGGGTCCTGTATCTGGTGCGAGAGACATTGGCGCGGGGGAGGGGCGCTCCTCGGACTCCTTTCTCTATTCACAGCGACTGCACTCAGAAGCAGAAACCTATTTCAGCTGCGGAGCTCAGCCGCTTCCCTTCTGCAACTCCTCACCTCCATCCTGCCAGCTTTTTCACAGCTTCCCGGGTGCAGCGGGCCACAGACACACACTGCTAAAGCCCAGCGGGGAGGGGGGTGGGGGGATACTTAGGGCATGGTTCGAGCCCCAGCACAAGGGTCTCCATGACTTTGCTTCCTTCTGCCTCTACCTGGCGGTACTCCCTGCCTCTGCAGCAAGAAACCGGCAGGGCACAGCGGAGAAGCAGGCGCACACTCAGTGCTGCTGGATTTTACTACAGTGCCTTTCCCTGCTCTCCACCTCCCTGTGACTAAGACCTCACTCAGAAGGCTTGGAAATTTGCCCCCTTCGGGCATTCCTGCGTGGGGCGCCCCAGCCCTGCGGGCTTAGAGCATGAGGCTGGGACCTTGTGGTTGTGTGCTGGGGAGAGGGACAGGCACCGGTTAGCTGCCAGCTCCCAGAGATAATTCTCTTGGCAACCACTCATGTTGCTAGGGGGTGGGAACTACAACTGCCACTCCCCGTGACCTCATGGCTAGGGGGCGGAGCCACAGAAACCACAGCCAAAGCCCCATCTGATGCTCACAGCTGCTGCTGTGATTTTGACTCATGCAGACACGGCCACTGCCTGTTAATGCTTCCACAGGTATAAGTAATACAGAAAAGCTTCAAATGTACAGGTGCTCAGAAAAATGAAAAGTTTTTGGTAACTAATCTTGGAGACTGACTAAATATTTATTACTATCCCTACAAAAAGACTAACAATAACCACAGGGCCCAGGTGTTAAATCTGTTTTGCCAAGTTAACAGGAAATGCTCTCTCTTCTTCTCACTTTGTTAGGCCTCTTGAAAGTCTGAGCCTGCATGAAATACAGGAGGAAAGAAACAGGTTACTAGCCCAGCTATTAAAGGCCAGAGTTTTTCTACCTGACAGTGGAGGGTGGAAACCTCCAGTAAGGTCAGAGGCCATCAAAATCTCTCACATAAAGTTATGTGAACCCAACTAGCAGGGTCAATAACACTACATACCTGGATAATTGTGTCACCACTTCCACTTAGGGAAGACCTGTCATGGGAAGAGACTTTGAGCTGTGGACAAATTCCACAGCCAGCTTAGGCAGGATTGCCATAGGATGCCTCGGGAGCTAAGGGGTGATAGGCAGTCCCAAATTATACTCTGTGATAGAGCTAGGGAACATTAGGGATGCTCATTCTTCCTCAGCTACCAATATCTCCCTCTGATTAAGAGGATAAAAGGTTTTTAGGTTTTTCTCCCTGAAGATAATAGGTAATAAAATCATTCATTGCACCTCAAAAGAAACTCCTTTGGGTGCATATTCAACTGCCAAAAAGCTAACTCTAGATTTTTTTTTCAATAAAAGGGCTGTCTGCCTTTAAAGTGCTAATACCTGCTCCCCAAGAACCCTCATCTGAGCCATCTCTTGGAATGCAGATTTCTGGAAGGAGCTATCTAAGCCAATCAATTTAACTTAGTTCACCTGTGACTTGCTACACCAGTGAGTTTTGTTACATGATATGTTTCTAGAAGTTAAGGAATGTGTTTGCCAATCTAGGAAATGCTAATTGCTTACTTTTAGTTTTTCTCCCTACCTTATCACTCCAGAATTTGGCAGTTCTTAATGAGTGAATCCTGGCAATATGTTTCTTTGCATAAATTCAATAAGAACAGTCTTCACTTGTGGTATATTAATTAAGACTTTAACTAAAATGCTATGTCTGAGATAGACATGCATGGACTCTGGATGTCAGCAGAAAGTTTAAGGGATTGAGATTGACTTCCAAAGCCCCCACAGCAGAAATGGTCCATTACCTTGCTTGGTCACGTGATTTCCAGGTAAGAAACAAAGGTTGCTTCCCTGAAAGATGGCAAGAAAGGAACCTCAAGATATTTTTGGAACCTCAAGGACTTGAGGAATTTACACAGACCTACAGGTATCACAGACAAAACCTGATGGTAACTGTAGCTTGGCTTCTTTGTCCTGAGGAACTGATTAAAGGTCAATCTAAAGATTCCTTGTGAAAAATCCCAGCAAAGCAGACTTGAAAGAACACATGTGATTGATTTGATCAATTACTGTTCTTATTGTCACCTCTGCTCCAGTCTGGTTAGTCTTCAGCAAAGGGAAATGCAGTCTTCAGTTTTCTGTGAAAAGGGAAAGTGCACACACAAACCAGAGGGGAGCTGACATATAGAGAGAAGTCCCCTCCCCTAGTCCATGATATGGGAAGCCGCCTATTGTCTTCTCTAGCAGAGAGGGTGGACAAAGGAGCCTGGAATGCTGGTGACCCTTGAAGCCCTGGCAAAGGTCAGGGCTATGCACCCACTGTTTAGTCAAGACAATGATAGCTGAAGCAACTTCCCCACCAGATAGTCATGTAAATCCTTACTGATAAGATAGTCTGTTACTAGAACTTGCCTGCCTAAGGGCTTTGGGTGTATCCCAAACTCAATAAAATGATGGCAAGGCCTGAGCACAAGCGGAGTCCATCCTTTTGGGATGGGCTCTGGCCTGGCCCCCCAATTTCCAAATTATCTCTTGTCTCTTTCATTTGTGTGCGGCCCCTCTTCCAGATCCTGAACCCTGAACCACGCAGGATGTGGGGGAACATACACATCTACACACAATTGGACTGTTCTCGTGTAAATGAGAATTCCCAATCCTCACAATTTGATTGGTCCAAAAAGCACTGTCCTGATTGGCCAAAACAGAGTTGCTCTAATTGGTTGGTGAAGATGCTAATGAGGATATAGCTGCACAGCTCCAACTGGATAGGTAGTCTCAAACCTATTGGTTGAAATAGGATTCCAGGAACTCCTTTATAAGAATTGGCTCAGCTGACAGGAACACAATGCAGATAAATAGCTTAGTGCCAGAGGCAAGTAGTGTAGTGCAGGCTTCTCCCTTAAGTGTGGCTTGCATGAAAGGTCCCTTTTAGCAACAGCTGCCAGTCTGTTTATAAATTTGAGCCCAGTTAGCCATTAGGAGCCCTTTTCAACAGGTACATTTATTTTCCGGGTCAACAAAACTTTCCTTAAACCTTCAAGAGGGGATGGTAAAAACAGCCTCATATAAATTGTGAGGATTAAGTGACTCACTATACATGTTACAGAAGAACAAAGAAATACCAAGCACACTTCCTGGAGAAAGGGAGGAACCCATTTATTAACACTAGTGGACTCTGGGAATAATTTCCAAATCAGAGTGAAGTAACAGCAGAGGGTCATTGTCTTGCAGATGTGGTTCCACCCCCTTCTGTGGCTTACAGGAAGGCCCCCAGGTGTCGATGATGTCCTGAGGCCAGTAATAATGACCTTTCCCACCCCTACCCCCTGCCCCCGGGCAATGCATTGTTCACAGTTTTTATGGCCTGACACGCCTTGCAAGACCAGTTTCCTCCTCATACACAGGGTGCTTACAACAGTACCTGGCACAAGGTATGCCCTTAAATGTTAACTGTTCTCCCCAGCAATGTAGCTGGAACACTATGGTTTCTGGGGTCAGGTAGGTTTGGATGGCCATGTGTGGACCTAGGTACAGATTGGTCATAACAATATAAAAACACTTGGAAGCACAAGTCTGGCATGTTTTAGTTAGATCTGATTAGGTAAGCAGGCAGCACAAATGCAACTTGTACATCTTAGAACACTGTGTACTTTTCTCATTATTTTCAGAAAGACACACTGAAAAATACTTTTTATGGCAACAATTTTTAAAAATAGTGATATGTGGTGTACAGGGTAACACATAAAACAGGGAGGATATGTCTGCATGACCAAATCCTGGAACTTGCAGAGAATGGCCATTTGCACAACTGAGAAGTCCTTGAGTGATGGGGAAAATCAAGCTTTGTATTTCTTTTCCCTTCACAAACTGGTATAAAAGTATTAAAAGCAGAAATATTACTGCAAATATATTTAGCAGGAGTTGAGATCAGCCAAGAAACTGGGAACCCTCCCACTGCAGGTGAGAGAATTTTGTTTCCATATGTCCTGCTGGCTAATCCAGTGCTTCAAGGGAGGGAAGCACCAAGTGCAAAGGAAAAAAGGAAAGGAGAATTAGGCAGCTAGAGGCTACCTATTCTTAAATTCATGTTTAAGGGAATTGTCTTCTTAACCTAAGGCATGCAGCAGTTTGGGGCTATTTTATTCTAAGACTCTGGGGCTCAAGCACAGTAACCTGTGAAACCAAGCCTGATGCAAGGTCAGGGTGCTATTTTAAAAGCAGTTGCTGAATATGGAGGAAGGTAACATCTTAGGGAGATTCCACTGTCAAAGTTAGGCAAACTCAGGTGGACAGGGAGAACCTAGGTGCAAAATCAATCAGCTGGAGATGAGTTAAGACCTAACAAGAGAGAAGGATTAAAGGAATTTAAAAGGGGGAACTTGGAGTAATTTTTTTTTCTCCTTGAGAGCAGGCAATTTCAGTGGCTGTTCATGGGAGTCTATAGTCACTGAAGAATGTAATAAAGTCTAGATGCTATTCCTCTACTCAAATGGTTCCCCAGGCTGAATGCAATTTGCACTTCCAATGGGTTTGCCCACTTGGCAACTCCAAAGTACATGAGGAGAGTACTGTAAGAGGTGGACCAAGGTCCATTCCTCTGGCTCATAGCTTAGCTACAGTCTAGGTGATGGGGTGTGGAGATTGGCTCACATATAAGTCCAGCACTTCCTCTGCCACATGCACATATTCATCATCTGGAAATGGCATAGTCTCGGGTGTGCTGGGAAGTCTTCTGAACTACGTGTGGCCGGGAGTAGTGGGGGATAGGCTGGATGTACTGAGAACTGCACATCACCAGCCCAAACTCAGTAACCCTGAAGGGTGGGTCCCAGTGGTCCCCACCTTTGTCCATCAGAGTCTATGTGGCCAGTCAGCAAGGCTAGAAAAGAGAGGTACAGAATGAACTGTTCTTAGGAATCTCTAATGTGTAGGGAGTAACCTGGCTGGGGGTAGGGTAAAGTCCCTCTCAATAATTGCTGAAATCTTGTCTAACACTTTGCAAATCAGTTGGTAGAGAAGGTAACTGAGGAACTCTACCTCAAAGTTCTTGAAAATGCATTTCTAGGGATGAGCCAAAAAGTGATGCTTGAGTAGGTCAGACTGCCCAGGCAGAGAGTGGGTCAGAGCCTTTTGAGAATTGGCTGTGGGGTTCCAACTTCTCATGTAGGTTGCACATCAGGAAATGACAAGTCACAGAACTGGAGGTAAACTAAAATACCACCAGGTGGTTGGTATTTGTCACACCTGAGGTTAAGCATGCCCCTGCCTGCTGTGTGTAGAGTAACTGCAGTACAAACAATTGGAGAATGTTTACAAAGACTAAGCCCATACTTTAGGTATCACCCCAGGGTCAGAGTCAAACTGAGGCCCAGAGGAACTGGGTAACACAAGAATCTCTGAAACCCCAGGCATAACTTCTAAGTTCTAAGTTCTGAAAGCTGAATTTGGGTGCAATATCCAGAATCATGGACTGTGTGTGAGGTTAGATCACTATACTCCCCAAGAACAAATGGGCTGGTATTAAGTGGCATGATGTTACCAGTTAGGGGTTGCTGAATCAAAAGAGGGACACACCATTCAAAGAACTGTCCAGGAAAGAGAAGACAGATAGACAGTTAGTGGACACACAGACCAGGGAGATCAGACAAAAGATGATTTGAAGCAAGAGGTGGGGAGCACAGTTTAAGTAAGTCCTGGGCTGATGCATGAGTAGTAAATACACTTTCTTTACTCTAGGTGTCTCTTATATAAGAGAATCAAATAGAGGGAAATGCTAGCAGACCATTTTCTTACCTTTTTGTTCCTTTGCTTTTTAAACTTAACTTTTACAATTTTATAATTTCTTTTAATAATGAAAATGTAAATTTGATCAACAAATTTCTATGTTGTTAATGAAGCTCCATTTTGCTTCTGATACTTGGTAATTCAGACTAATTACACAGTACTGCTATTCCGTTGAGGCAGTTCTTGAACCATGAGGAATGTTTGACATTCTAAAACTATCAAAACCCACAATACTGTAAAGCAGTGGTTCTCAACCTTCTGGCCCTTTAAATACAGTTCCTCATGTTGTGACCCAACCATAAAATTATTTTCGTTGCTACTTCATAACTGTAATGTTGCTACTGTTATGAATCGTAATGTAAATATCTGATATGCAGAATGGTCTTAGGCAACCCCTGTGAAAGGGCCGTTTGACTGCCAAAGGGGTCGCAACCCACAGGTTGAGAACCGCTGCTGTAAAGCTTGACTCTCAGTAAATAAAATGACTATCTTAATATAAGCTTTCATGGTTAATTTCTAGAATGGATTCTCTTAAATTCAATTATTCATATACTCATTCTCAAAGCCCTTCCTTATAAACTGCAATTATATCACTTTTCTCCAAAATGATGTTTCTGATGCTGAATGAGGTTTGCAGTCTGGTTGAAGGCTTTCCCACATTTATTACATTTGTAGGGTTTCTCTCCTGTGTGAATCCTCTGATGTTGAGTAAGGTGTGTGCTTCGGATAAAGGCTTTCCCACAGATTTTACATTTGTAAGGTTTTTCCCTAGTATGAATTCTCTTATGTTGAGTAAGGGCTGAATGGTCACTGAAGGCTTTCTCACATATATTACATGTATATGGTTTTTCCCCAGTATGAATTCTCTGATGTTGAGCTAGGGCTGATTGGTCCCTAAAGGCTTTCTCACACAAACCACATCTGTAAGGTTTTTCTCCAGTATGAATTTTCCGATGTCGAGCAAAGGATGAATTATCTCTGAAAGCTTTCCCACATTCATTACACTTATAAGGTTTCTCTCCAGTATGAATTCTCTGATGTTCAGTAAGGGAAGAGTTCACCCTGAAGGCCTTTCCACATTCATTACATTCAAAGGGCTTCTCTCCAGTGTGAATTCTCTGATGCTGAAGAAAACTTGTACTCTGGTTGAAGGCTTTCCCACATTCATTACATTTATAGGGTTTCTCTCCACTATGAATATTCTGATGTTTGGTAAGATGTGCCCTGCACACAAAGGCTTTGTCACATATATTACATTTAAAAGGTTTCTCTCCTGTATGTATTCTATGATGGTGGGCTAGGTGTATATTTCGGATAAAAGCTTTTCCACATAAGTTGCATTCAAAAGGTTTCTCTCCAGTGTGGATTTTCTGATGATAAGTAAGTGAGGAGCTCACTGAGAAGGCCTTGCCACATTCCTTACATTCATATGGTTTCTCACCAGTGTGAATTCTTTGGTGATGGATAAGGTGTGTACTCTGGTGAAAGGCTTTCCCACATTCTCTACATTTGTACCGTTTCTCTTTAATAAGAGTTTTTGGATTTGAATTAAGTTTTTCAGTATGAATTTTCTGATGTTTATTAAGAGTTGAACTCTTAGTGAAAACTTTCCCACACTCACTACAGTCAAAGGCTTTTTTGCTAGATTGAAATACCTGACTTTGAACAAAAGATGAGCTCATGATGCAGCGATTCCCAGATCTCTCACATTCCTGGTCACTACCCACAGATGAGATTTTCTGGTGAGTGAGTACCATTTTCTGCAACTTTATCTCCTGGGCTTCATGCTGCCATTCCAATAGGCTATCATATTTCCAGTGACTATTGCTAGTTAATCTTTCCTTTATCATCCACTGATCCAATTCTTCTTCAGGAATATCTGCCTTGAGAGTAGATTTCTTACTCACAGGGATAGTCATCCAGTCTGAAAGACATCAAAAATAAAAATGTCTGTTTTATCCTAGTGAAACATCTAGTTGGGGTAAGATGATGAGCCTGTTTATAATGCTAATAAAAAGGTTGCAGTTTTGAAGATTTCCTGAAGAAAGGAAAGAGGAGGAGAGGTGAACAGAGGACAAAGCAGAAAGGAGTTGATCTAATGTATAATGCATTGAGCAGGAGACCTTGGGAGCTTGAGTTCAGAAGTCACAGGCCTGGGGGGGGACCTTGAGTATAAGTTATTTTATTTGTGATTACAGAGAAGTTATCAGACTTTCTGGGCCACAGAAAAACTTGTACAGACCAAACTATGTCAACAGTTAAGAATAAATGTACCTTGTTTATTTTAGTGATATGGTCTTTAAATTAATCCAGATGTAAACTTAAGAAACCATTGAAACTACAGGCAACACTAAGCAGAAAAAATTCAACTCCTGAGTAACTACTAAAATCAATATTTTACTGTTTTATACACTCATTTTAGCATTCAGATGGATAATAAAAAGGCTATGATTAAGGTTGTGTGAAGGACCTCCTACTACTGGTGAGGAAGCAATGTCTTCAAACTTATATGAACAATGTAACATCTATATGAAAACCAGGAACAAACCTGCAAATCTGCCAGAATATACCCACTACATCTCTAAAGGCAAGGCCCTGAATCCAGGGAAGGGGGGATACTAGTCACTAGAATGGAAATCTGCTACTGGGATAGGAGCCATGGTCCCATGAATTATCTGACAAAGTAATTCCTCTCTCCAAATACAAACTTCCCAATTATACTGTCTCACTTGCTTTCATTCATGGGTTCCTTGGTATTTACAGAGTTCTGAATGGCATATTAGTTTTGCATATGTTTTGGTGAATATCTGCCTTTCATGTTGTTTGTTTAAAACTCTGTGTAAAGATATGCAATAATAAGGACTAGCTACTAAACACACATGATGCAAATTACTGGGAAGTGCTATCAAGAACAAGCCTCCCTCATTACTTTTTTCCCCTACTTAATCCAGAAAATCTACAAAGAGCTATAATAAAAATAAATAAATAAATAAATAAATAAATAAATAAATTCTTTGAAACTTATCTGAAAAAGAAAGTTAAATAGATGCACTTTACGGCTAAATATCCGGGTGAGCTCAGAATAATGTATCCTTGCTCAAAACAAAGAATGGTCAAAGTTAAACACCAACATTGCCAAATTTCAAAATCTTAAGGACTGACTTGCACCTCCGGATCTGATAGAGTAACCTGGGACAGACCAATATTCCTTAGAAAACTACTGGAAAATCTTAAGTGAAAATAAAAAATTATGTCTAAAGGCATAATATGTCACTTGAAGCCAACTTGATAGTCTAATTTTGTGGAGAGAAGGGACATACAGAGATGTGATCCCAAAACTTAGTGCAGTGGTTCTCAAACTATGGGTCGTGACCCCTTTGGCAGTCGAACGACCTTTCACAGAGGTCGCCTAAGGCCATCCTGCATATCAGATATTTACATTACGATTCATAACAGTAGCAACATTACAGTTATGACGTAGCAACGAAAATAATTTTATGGTTGGGTCACAACATGAGGAACTGTATTTAAAGGGATAGAAGGTTGAGAACTACTGACTTAGTGGTTTTTACCTCACAGAATGTGCTGAATTCTTATGCTTCTCAGGGCAAGAGACTAAAAAACAGAGATTAAGAATTCCCTATAGTATTATAGTACTGTGAAGCCAAAAACTGGAGTTCAGGAACTTTAAAGTAAGGGAGGAAAGGCATAGTTAACATGTGAGGCTCTCATTTGGGACTCAAACATTTGCATTATAGGGATACCAGAAGGAGAAAAAAAGGAATTGAAAATTTATTTAAAAAAACAATAGCTGAAGACTTTCCCAAACTGGGAAAGGAAACATATATCCAGGAGGCACAAAGTTCCAAACAAGATGAACCCAAAATGATCTACACCAAGGCATACTATAATTACAACTGCAAAAGTTAAAAATAAAGAGACAATCTTAAAGGAAGCAAAAGGAAAGCATTAAGTTACACACAAAGGACATATCATAAGGCTGCCACCTGATTTATCAGCAGCAACTTTACAGGCCAGAAGAAGTGGCAGGACATCATTAAAGTGCTGAAAGAAAGGAACCTACAACCTGGAATACTATATCTGGCAAGCTTATCATTCAGAATTGATGGACAGATAAAGAGTTTCCCAGACAAGCAAAAACTAAAGAAGTTCATCACCATAAAACTAGCTTTACAGGAAATGTTAAAGGCATTTCCTTAAGCAGAAAAGGAAAGGCCATAACCAGAAATATGAAAATAAGAGAAAGGGAAAAAAATCTCACAGTAAAACCAAATCTATACTAATAATAGAGGAATATGCAAATTGTCTAGGATGCTGTCAGAGTAACAGTAATGACCGAACAGCAGACTGCATGGGGCGACCAGGCCAGCAGTGGGGGGTTAGTGAGGGAAGACAAAATGACTGAACAGCAGGCTGCATGGGGCAACGAGGCCAGCAGGGGGGCAGTTAGGGGCGACTAGGCTGGTAGAGGGGGGCAGCTGGGGGCGACCAGGCCAGCGGGGGAGCAGTTGGGTGTGACCAGGCTGGCAGGGGCGTAGTTAACTGGGTGATCAGGCCAGCAGGCAGAGGTGGTTAAAGGTGATCAGGCTGGCGGGGGGGAGGGGGGGGAGCAGTTAGGGGTGATCAGTCAGGCAGGCAGGTGAGCAATTAGGTGCCAGCAGTCCCAGATTGTGAGAGGGATGTCCGACTGCTGGTTTAGGCCCGATCCCCGACATCCCCCGAGGGGTCCTGGATTGAAGAGGGTGCAGGCTGGGCTGAGGGGATCCCCGCCCCCCTGCAAGAATTTTGTGCACCAGGCCTCTAGTATTTAATAAATACAGTGAATCAGATATTTATGAGACCACTGCTATAACTCCTCACCTACAGAGCCTTAGCTGTGAATCAGATATTTAAAAAGCTACTATGATGGTCAAAAGAAAAAAGTATCAAACTCAATTCAAATGACAATAAGTAGTTAGGAGATATACCATACCAAAAAAAAATTTAATACATGGCATCAATAACGTAAAGCAAGGAGAAGGCAGTTAAACTATAATTCTCATAGAATATATTTGAACTTAAATGCCTATCAGTTTAGAACAGACTGCTATAGATATACAATGATATACATAAACCTCATGGTAGCCACAAACCAAAAAACTACAGAAGATATACAAAGAATAAGGAGAAAAAATCCCACTAAACAAAACAAGCAAACCACAAAGGAAGAGATCAAGAGAAAAGGAAAGGAAAAGGAAAATAATAAAAACAATTAACAAAATGACAGTAAGTATATACTTATCAATAATTTCTTTAAATGTAAGTGAATTAACTGCTCCAATAAAAAGACATAGGGTGAGCCCTGGTCTGTCTGGCTCAGTGGGTAGAGCTTCAGCATTTGAACTGAAGGGTCACATGTTCAATTCCCAGTCACAGGTGCATATCTCAGTTTCAGGCTTGATCCCCAGTCCTGGTGGGGCACCTGTGGGAGGCAACCAATCGATGTGTCTCTCTCATGTCAATGTTTCTCTCGTTATCATTCTTCCTCCAAACTCCCCTCCACTCTCTCTAAAAATACCAATGGAGGATCAGAAGCCTAGCCTTACCTTCCGAAGAACTCGGATACCTCCCACGACCCTACAACCACAACACCCAGGGACCAGCTGCAAACCCACGAACACCAGGTCTCAAGCAGTGTGAATACGTGGATGCGGGCGAGCCCTGCACCTTCTCACGGAAAGGTCAAATATTGCCTAGAGAAAGTCAACACAGGAGAGAGAGAGAGCTACATAACCAGACACCCGGAGAAGAGAGATCATGGGGAGACAAAGAAACAGCCCACATATCAAAGTAAAGGAGGCATCACCAGAAAAGGCAGTAAATGAAATGGAGGCAAGCAATAGGTCAGAGAAAGAATTCAGAAAATGGTCATAAGGTCGCTGAAAAGGTTGGAAAACAAATTCAACAATATGTGTAAGAACCAAGAGGAAATGAAGAAGAACCAAGAAGAAATGAAAAATGACATCACTGCTACAAAGAACTCAATAGAAAGCATCAACAGTAGACTAGAAGAAGCAAAGGACGGCCTCAGTGAGCTAGAAGACAAGGTAGGAAAAAATACCCAAGCAGAGCAGCATCTAGAAAAAAAACTTAAAAAACAGGAGGAGAGCCTAAGGGAACTTTGGGACAACATGAAACAAAATAACATCTACATAATAGGGGTGCCAGAAGGAGAGGAAACTGAGCAAGGAATAGAAAACCTGTTTGAAGAAATAATGACAGAAAACTTCCCTGATATAGGGAAGTAAAAACTCTCACAACTCCAAGATGCTCAAGGAGTCCCCAAAAAAATGAACCCAAAAAGACAGATGTCAAGGCACATTATAATTAAATTGGTAAACACCAACGACAAAGTAAGAATCTTAAAAGCGGCCAAAGAGAGACAGAAAGTTACCTACAAAGTATCCCCCATCAGACTAGTGACTGATTTCTCAACAGAAACACATCAGGCCAGAAGGGAATGGAATGAAATATACAAAGTCATGCAAAGCAAGGGTCTGAGTCCAAGAATACTGTACCCAGCAAGGCTATCAATCAAAATTGAGGGTGAAATCAGGAACTTCACAGACACAAAAAAGGACTAAGGTAGTTTATTACCACCAAAGCAGCAATGCAAGAAACGCTAAAGGGTCAGCTGTAAAAAGAAGAAATAGGAAGTGAAGAAGGAACACAGGGGTAAAGAATAAAAATGGCGACAAACAAGTACATATCAATAACTTTAAATGTAGATGAATTAAATGCCCCAATCAAAAGATTGAGCTGAGTGGATAAGAAAACATGACCCATATATCTGCTGTCTACAGGAAACCCACCTCAGAGCAAAGGATTCACACAGACTGATGGTGAAGGGATAGAAAAAGGTTTTTCAGGCAAATGGAAATTTTAAAAAAAAAGCTGGGGTAGCAATACTCATATCTGACAAAATTGACCTCAAAGTGAAGGCCATAACAAGAGATAAGAAAGGCCACTTCATACTACTAAAGGGAGCAATTCAACAAGAAGATATAACTCTGGTAAACATATATGCACCCAATACAGGAGCACCCAAATACATAAAAAGAAACTTCTGGAGGATATCAAATGAGAGATTGACAGCAATACAATCATAGTAGGGGACTTTAATACCCCACTAACACCACTGGACAAATCCTCTAAACAAGAAATCAGCAAAGAAACATCAATCCTAAATGACTCACTAGATCAGATGGAATTGACATCTTCAGAACATTTCACCCCAAAGCCACAGAATATCCATTCTTCTCAAGTGCACAAGGGACATTTTCAAAGATAGACCACATATTAGGACACAGGCAAAGTCTCTTCAAATTCAAGAAGATAGAAATCATATCAAGCATCATCTCAGATCACAATGGCATAAAACTAGAAATCAACTACAATAAAAACAATTTAAAAAATCAAACACCTGTAGGCTAAATAGCATGCATTATTAAACAATGACTGGGTTACCAAAGAAATCAAAGTAGAAATAAAAAGCATCATGGCAAAAAACGACAATGAAAACACAATAATCCAAAATCTATGGGACACAGTGAAAGCAGTCCTGAGAGGGAAGTTCATAGCTCTACAGGCCTACCTCAAAAAACAAAAAACAAGAAACAGAAGAACCAAGATGGTGGCATAGGTGAACACCAGTACTTGCTGCCTCTCACAACCACATCAAAACTACAACTAAAAGACAGAACAGATATCATCCAGAACCACAAGAGGGCTGGCTAAGTGGAAGTTCTGCAACTAGAAGGAAAGAAAAAAGCGCATTCAGACTGGTGGGAGGTGCGGAAGTGCAGAGGTGCAGAGGTGTGCATGAAACGGGCTGACAACTGGGTGCACTATTGTTTTTATTTGAATCAGGAGGGAGATACAAGCTCCGGAGTGCTCTGAACTCCAGTTCCAGATGAGACTCTGGGGATCCAGACTCATACAGGGAGAAACTGGACTGTCTGGCATCAGGACAGGAACGCGAGGGTGGCTTTCTCTCAGAGGTGCTCACAGCGATCATTGTTCCTGCGTGGGGGCGTGGGACACAGAGACACGGAGACGCAGGAACCTCCCCAGTGCAGGACTGACTGGCAGCCATTGCTGTTTGCTCCACCCTGGTGATTCCCTGAGACCCCCGCCCCACCCAATTTACAATCCCACCAAAGCTGTGCGCAGCAGCTTTTGCTTACAAATGGCCTGTCCTTTCGCAGCATAACCTAACAAACTGCAGCTAGGTCAGAGAGCTCTAAAGCTTCCAAAAGAAGGCCCAAGGCTCGGCAGTAGCAGCCTGCCTGGCTTCACAGGTGGGCCTCATCTGGGCACTTCCAACCCCCACACAAAGAGGAGGAATCTGCAGATCTCACTGTAACTCCTGCTGGGTGGCCTCAGGCAGTGGCTGACTTTGTACCTCCTTGGAGATCCAAGAGCCAGTGTAC
The DNA here is from genome assembly GCF_000147115.1 of Myotis lucifugus. Lineage (NCBI taxonomy): Eukaryota > Metazoa > Chordata > Mammalia > Chiroptera > Vespertilionidae > Myotis > Myotis lucifugus. The sequence goes on along the minus strand of NW_005871434.1, from coordinate 415,453 downwards.
CCAGTGGTCAGTGTGAGACCACACCAGATTACAACTCTTCACAACTATAAGCGACACACTCAAGGGGCAGACTCAGTGAGAACCAAAGCCCCACTGAAGCAAGTCCTGCCACATAAGGGTGTCTCTAGCACAGCAGTTCTCCATTGTAGACACAGCTGGTCCTCACAGCCAATTGGCCTGAAGGTCAATTCCTCCCAGTGATACCAACAGCAATCAAGGCTTAACTATAACAAGACTGTGCACACAGCCCACAAAAGCGTGCACCAAGACTGTCCACCTCAGGTGATTGGGGAGGCTGAGCCACTGGTCCATATAGCACAAAAGGCCACTCTATTAACACAGAAAAGCAGCCAAAATGCGGAGACAAAGAAACAGGTCACAAATGAAAGAAATGGAGGAAAGCAAACTACTGGATATAGAGTTCAAAACCACGGTTATAAAGTTACTCAAGAGTCTTCTAGAAACCTCCAAGAAATTTAGTGAGACCCTCAAGGATATGAAAAAGGACCAATTAGAAATTAAGCATACACTGACTGAAATAAAGAATAATGTACAGAGATCCAACAGCAGATGAGAGGATCCCAAGAATAAAGTCAAAGATTTGAAATATGAAGAAGCAAAAAAACACCCAACCCAAAAAGCAAAAATAAAAAAGAATCCAAAAATACCAAGATAGTGTAAGGAGCCTCTGGGACAACTTCAACCATACCAACATCCGAATTATGGGGGTGCCAGAAGAAGAGAGAAAGGAAGATATTGAAAACCTATTTGAAGAAATAATGACAGAAAACTTCCCCTACCTGGTGAAAGAAATAGACTTACAAGTCCAGAAAGCACAGAGAACCCCAAACAAGAGGAAGCCAAAGAGGACCACACCAAGACACATCATAATTAAAATGCCAATGGCAAAAGACAAAGAGAGAATCTTAAAAGCAGCAAGAGAAAAACAGTTAGTTACCTACAAGGGAGTACCCATAGGACTGTAAGCTGATTTCTCAACAGAAACTTTGCAGGCCAGAAGGCAGTGGCAAGAGATATTCAAAGTGATAAATAGCAAGAACCTACAACCAAGATTACTCTACCCAGCAAAGTTTTCATTTAGAATTGAAGGTCAGATAAACAGCTTCACAAATAAGAAAAAGTTAAAGGAGTTCATCACCACCAAACCAGTATTATATGAAACTAGTGGCCTGGTGCATGAAATTCGTGCACAGGGGATGGGGTGTTCCTCAGCCCAGCCTGCACCCGCTCCAATCTGGGACCCCTCGAAGGATGTCCTACTGTCAGTTTACAGGGATTGGGCCTAAACCAGCAGTCAGACATCCCTCTCGCAATATGGGACTGCTGGCTCCTAACTGCTCACCTGCCTGCCTGACTGCCCCTAACCACTCTGCCTGCCGGCCTGCTTGCCCCCAACTGCCTCCCACCACCGGCCTGCTT
>NW_005871434.1:406755-411668 GCF_000147115.1 Myotis lucifugus | reverse complement strand
TCAAGGGCGGCTTTCTCTCAAAGGTGCTTGCAGCGATTACCAGGACACTGAGATGCGGGGCCCCTTGGGCAGGGTGAGGATCAGCCATAGCTGCTTGCTCGGCCCTGTTGATTCCCTGAGACCCTGCCCCACCCAAGTTGCGGCAGAGGCTTTTGCATATGAATGCCCTGGCCCTTTGCAATCTGAAAATTACCTAACAAACTGCAGCTGGGCCAAACAGACCCAGAACTTCCAAGAGAAGGACCAAGGCCCCAAAGCAACTTGCATTGCTTCACAGCTGGGCCTCACCTGGGCACCTCCAAACTCCAAACAAGGAAGGGGAATCTACAGATCTCTTCGTAGCTCCTGCTGGGTAGCCTCAGACAAAGGCTAAATTAGCACCTCCTTAGAGATCCAAGAGCCAGTGTACCCAGTGGTCAGAGTGGGACCATCCAATTACAACTCCTCAGATCCATAAGGGACACACTCAGGGGGCAGACTCAGTGAGCACCAAAGCCCCACTGAAGCAAGTCTTGCCCCAGAAGGGTGTCTTCAGCACAGAAGTTCTCCCACCGTAGACACAGCTGATTCTCACAGCCAATTGGCCTGGAGGTCAATTCCTCCCAGTGATACCTACAACAATCAAGGCTTAACTACAACAAGACTGCACAAATCCCACAAAGGGGTGCACCAAGAGGGTCCACCTCAGGTAATTGGGGAGCCTGAGCCACTGGGCCCTATAGAACACCTAGCACACAAAGCCACTCTACCAACATAGAGAAGCATAAAAAATGCGGAGACAAAGAAACAGGTCACAAATGAAAGAAATGGAGGAAAGCAAACTACTGGATATAGAGTTCAAAACCACACTTTTAAGGTTTTTCAAGAACTTTCTAGAAACCGCTGATAAATTTAGTAAGACCCTCAAAAAGTCTGGTGAGACTGCCGATAAATGTAGTGAGACCCTCAAGAAATCTAGTGAGACCCAAGAGGTTATGAAAAAGGACCAACTAGAAATTAAGCATACACTGACTGAAATAAAGGATACTATGCAGAGTTCCAACAGCAGACTAGAGGATCGCAAGAATCAAGTCAAAGATTTGAAATGCGAAGAAGCAAAAAACACCCAACCAGAAAAGCAAAATGAAAAAAGAATCCAAAAATACCAAGATAGTGTAAGGAGCTCTGGGACACCTTCAACCATACCAAAATCCGAATTATGGGGGTGCCAGAAGAAGAGAGAAAGGAAGATATTGAAAACCTATTTGAAGAAATAATGACAGAAAACTTCCCCTACCTGGTGAAAGAAATATACTTACAAGTCCAGGAAGCACAGAGAACCCCAAACAAAAGGAATCCAAAGAGGACCACACCAAGACACATCATAATTAAAATGCCAAGAGCAAAAGACAAAGAGAGAATCTTAAAAGCAGCAAGAGAAAGACAGTTACCTACAAGGGAGTACCCATACGACTGTAAGCTGATTTCTCAACAGAAACTTTGCAGGCCAGAAGGGAGTGGCAAGAAATAATCAAAGTGATGAATGCCAAGAACCTACAACCAAGATTACTTTATCCAGCAAAAGCTATCATTTCAGAAATTGAAGGTAAGATAAAGAAGTTCATAGGTAAGGAAAAGCTAAAAGGAGTTCCTTCACCACCCAAACCAATATTATATGAAATGCTGAAAGGTATCCTTTAAGAAGAGGAAGAAGAAGAAGAAGGTAAAGATACAAATTATGAACAACAAATACACATCTATCAACAAGTGAATCTAAAAATCAAGTGAATAAATAATCTGATCAACAGAATAAACTGGTGATTATAATAGAATCAGGGGCATAGAAAGGGAGTGGACTAACTATTCTTGGCGGGGAAAGGGGTGTGGGGGATGCGGGAAGAGACTGGACAAAAATCGTGCACCTATGGATGAGGACAGTGGGTGGGGGGTGGGGTGAGAGCAGAGGGTGGGGAGGGAACTGGGTGGAGGGGAGCTATGGGGGGAAAAAAGAGGAACAACTGTAATAATCTGATCAATAAGATTTAATTAAAAAAAAGACACCACAAAAAAAGAGACTACAGGCCAATATCCTTGATGAACATAGTTGCTAAAATCCTCAACAAAATTCCAGCAAATCGGATTCAGCAATACATTAGAAAGATCATATACCATGACCAAGTGGGATTTATTCCGGGGATGCAAGGATGGTACAATTTCCGCAATTCAATAAATGTGATACATCACATAAACAAAAATCACATAACCATATCATATCAATTGATGCAGAAAAAGTATTTGACAAAATCTAACACCTTTCTTGATAAAAACTCTCAGCAAAGTGGGAATACAGGGATTATACCTCAACATAATAAAAGCCCTGTATGACAAACCTACAGCCAACATCATACTCAATGGGCAAAAACTAAACTCATTTCCCCTAAGATCAGGAATAAGACAAGGATGCCCACTTTCACCACTACTGTTCGACATAGTTCTAGAAGTACTAGCCATAGTGATCAGACAAGAAGAAATAAAAGGCATCCAAATTGGAAAAGAAGAAGTAAAATTGTCCTTATTCGCAGATGACATGATACTATACATAGAAAACCCCAAATAATCCATCAAAAAACTAGTAGACATAATAAATGAATTTGGCAATGTAGCAGGATACAAAATTAACACCCAGAAATCAATGGCCTTTTTGTACACCATTAATGAACTCACAGAAAGAGAAATGAAAAAAACAAACCCATTTACCATTGCACCAAAAAAAGTAAGATACCTAGGAATAAACTTAACTAAGGACGTAAAAGATCTGTACTCAGAAAACTACAGGACATTGAAAAAAGAGATAGAGGAAGACATAAACAAATGGAAGAAGATACCATGTTCATGGATTGGTAGAATCAACATCATTAAAATGTCCATTCTACTTAAAGCAATCTATAGATTCAATGCAATACCTATTAAAATACCAATGGCATATTTCAAAAATCTAGCACAAACTCTCCAAAATTTCATCTGGAATACAAAAAGACCCCAAAGAGCCACAGCTGTCCTGTGAAAGAAGAACAAAGTTGGAGGGATCACAATACCAGATATCAAGCTATATTACCAAGCCATGGTTCTCAGAACTGCCTGGTACTGGCACAAGAACAGACATATAAACCAATGGAACAGAATAGACAACCCATAAATTGACCCAAGCCATTATACTCAATTAATATTTGACAAAGGAGGCAAGAACATACAATGGAGTCAAAACAGTCTCTTTAATAAATGGTGCTGGGAACTTTGGTGAGATACATGCAAAAAAAATGAAACTAGATCACCATCTTACACCATACACAAAAACAAACTCAAAATTGCTAAAGAACTTGAATGTAAGATGGGAAACCATAAAAATCCTAGAAGACTCCATAGGCAGCAAAATTGCAGACATATGTCGTAGCAATATCTTTATAGACACAGATCCTAGGGCAAGAGAGACTAAGGAGAAAATACATAAATGGGACTATCCTATATAATAAAAGGGTAATATGCACATTGATCCTAACAGCAGAATGACTGGGAATGACTGGTCACTATGACACACACTGACCACCAGTGGGCAGACGCTCAATGCAGGAGCTGCCCCGTGGTGGTCAGTGCGCTCCCACAGGGGGAGCTCTGCTCAGCCACAAGCCAGGCTGCCAGCTGCAGCACAGCGGTGGTGGCGGGAGCCCCTCCCGCCTCCTCAGCAGCGCTAAGGAAGTCCAACTGCAGCTTAGACCTGCTCCCCGCTGGCAAGTGGACATCCCCTGAGGGCTCCTGGGCTGCCAGAGGGATGTCTGACTGACAGCTTAGGCCCAATCCCCCAGGGAGCAGGCCTAAGCCAGCAGGTGGAGAACCCCCAAGTGGTCCCAGACTGTGAGAGGGCACAGGCCGGACTGAGGGACCCCCCTGAGTGCACAAATTTTTGTGCACCAGGCCTGTAGTATCAAAATAAAAAGCTTCTGCACAGCAAAAGAAACCATCAACAAAACAACAAAGAAGCCCACTGCATGGGAGAACATATTTGCCAATGATATCTCCGATAAGGGTTTATTCTCCAACATTTACAGGGAACTCATACAACTTAACAAAAGGAAGATAAACAACCCAATCAAAAAATGGGCAAAGGACCTAAATAGACACTTTTCGAAAGAGGACATTCAGAAAGCCAAGAGACATATGAAAATATGCTCAAAGTCACTAATCATCCGAGAGAAGCAAATCAAAACAACAATGAGGTACCACCTCACACCTGTCAGAATGGCTATCATCAACAAATCAACAAACGACAAGTGCTGGAGAGGATGCGGAGAAAAAGGAACCCTCCTTCACTGCTGGTGGGAATGCAGACTGGTGCAGCCATTGTGGAAAACAGTATGGAGTTTCCTCAAAAAAACTAAAAATGGAACTCCCATTTGACCCAGTAATCCCACTTCTAGGAATATATCCCAAGAAAACAAACACCAATCAGAAAGGACATATGCACCCCTATGTTCATAGCAGCACAATTTACAATCGCTAAGATTTGGAAACAGCCTAAATGCCCATCAGCAGATGAGTGGATTAAAAAAACTATGGTATATCTACACACTGCTATAAAAAAGAAGGAATTCTTACCATTTGCAGCAGCATGGATGGAAGTGGAGAGCATTTTGCTAAGTGAAATAAGCCAGTCAGTGAAAGAAAAATACCACATGATCTCACTCATTTATGGATAATAAAGAACATTATAACCCGATGAACAAAAAGATAGATACAGAGGCAGTAAAGCATCGAACAGACTGTCAAATTACAGTGGGAAGGCTGGGGAGGGTTGGGGAGGGAGGTAAGAGATCAACTGAAGGACTTGTATGCATGCATATAAGCAATAACCAATGGACACTGGGTGGGGGGTGGGACAG
>NW_005871434.1:393865-405897 GCF_000147115.1 Myotis lucifugus | reverse complement strand
CCCTTCCCCACCCCTCCCCCAGTCTGTGGCCATTGGTTAGGCTCATATGCATACATACAAGTCCTTTGGTTGATCTCTTACCCCCTCACTGACCCCTGCCTTCCCTCACAGGTTGGACAGTTTGTTCGATCCTTTTATGACTCTGGTTCTGTTTTTATTCATCAGTTCATATTGTTCATTATATTCCATAAATGAGTGAGATCATGTGATATTTATCTTTCTCTGACTGGCTTATTTAACTTAGCATAATGCTCTCCAATTCCATCCATGCTGTCACAAATGGTAAAAATTCCTTCTTTTTTACAGCAGCGTAGTATTCCATTGTGTAGATGTACCACAGTTTTTTAATCCACTCATCTGTTGAGGGGCACTTGGGCTGTTTCCAAATCTTAGCTATGGTAAATTGTACTGCTATGAACCTAGGGGTGCATATATCCTTTCTGATTGGTGTTTCTGTTTTCTTGGGATATAGTCCTAGAAGTGGGATTACTGGGTCAAATGGGAGTTCCATTTTTAATTTTTTGAGGAAACGCCATACTGTTTTCCAAAATGGCTGCATTAGTCTGCATTCCCACCAGCAGTGCACGAGAGTTCCTTTTTCTCCCCATCCTCTCCAGCACTACTTATTTTTATTTATTTATTTATTTATTTTGGTTAATCCTCACCCAAGGATATTTTTCCATTGATTTTTTAGAGAGAGTGGAAGGGAGAGGGATAGACACAGAGAAAGAAACATCGATGTGAGAGACATATCAGTTGGTTGCCTCCTGCACACACCCCAACCAGGGTCAGGGATCGAGCCTGCAACCGAGGTACATGCCCTTGACTGGAATCGAACCCAGGACCCTTCAGTCCACAGACGCTCTATCTACTGAGTCAAACTGACTAGGGCAAAAGTAGGGGATTTTAACATGCTACTCACATCAATGGATAGATCAATTATCTAGACAGAAAATTAAGGAAATAATGGCCTTAAATGACATGTTAGATCAGATTCACCTGACATAGTATATTCCAGAGTATTTCATCCAAATACTACAAAATACATATTGTTTTTAAGTACACATATAACATTCTCCAGAACAGATCACATATCACAAAACAAGCTTCAATAAATTCAAGAAGATTGAAATCATATCAAGCATCTTTTCTGACCAAAGTAGCATGGAAACTAGAAATCAACTACAGGGGGGGAAAAATTAAACCTATCTTGAAACAAATGAAAATACAACTATTTGAAATATATGAGAGGCAGCAAAAGCACTTTAAAGAGGGAAGTTCATAGCTATGCAGGCCTACCTTAAGAAACAGGAAAAACCCCAAGTAAACAATCTACCTGTACACCTAAAGCAGTGGTTCTCAACCTTCTGGCCCTTTAAATACAGTTCCTCGTATGTTGTGACCCAACCATAAAATTATTTTCGTTGCTACTTCATAACTGTAATGTTGCTACTGTTATGAATTGTAATGTAAATATCTGATATGCAGGATGGTCTTAGGCGACCCCTATGAAAGGGTCGTTCGACCGCCAAAGGGGTTGAGACCCACAGGTTGAGAACCGCTGACCTAAAGGAACAAAAAAAAGAACAAACAAAACCCAAAGAAAACAAAAGGAAGGAAGTAGTTAAGATCAGAATGGAAATAAAAATAGAAATAAAACAATAGAAAAGGTCAATAAAAATAAGAACTGGTTCTTTAAAAAGATAAAGTAGAGAGGGAGAACCAAGATGGCGGTATAGGTTAACGCCGGAGTTTGCTGCCTCGAACAACCACTTCAAAAATACAACTAAAAGACGGAACGGACATCACCCAGAACCACAGGAAGGCTGGCTGAGGAGAGATTCTACAACTAGAAGTAAAGAGAAATCCATACCGAGACTCAGAGGAGGCGCAGTGAGGAGGTGAAATACTAAGGTGCGGAGGTGCGCGTGGAGCGGGCCGGCGGCGGAGGGCGCAATTGTTGTTTTCAATCGGGAGGGAGTTTCAGACTCTGAGCTCCAGATCCGGGAGAGTCTCTAGGGACCCAGACTCAAACGGGAGAAGCGGGAAGGCAGCTTTCTCTCCGAGGTTTGCAGCGGTTGCAGAGCCGCTGGGGACGGAACTGAGAGCAGCCATAACTGCTCGCTCCGCCCGCCCTGTAGATCCCCTGGGACCCGCCCCGCCCAAGCCCTGCACAGAGAGAGGCATTTGCTGGATAGCCTCAGGCAAAGGCTAGATTAGCACCGCCCTAGAGATTCAGCACAGAAGCTCTCCCACTGCAGACACAGCTGACTCTCATAGCCAGTTAGCCTGGAGGTCAATTCACCCCTAGTATTGCCGACAACAATTAAGGCTTAACTACAACAAGACTGCGCACAAAGACCACAAGGGGGTGCACCAAGAAAGCATAAAAAAATGCGGAGACAAAAAAACATGACAGAAATGGAGGATATAGAGCTAAAAAATGCACTTTTGAGGGCTTTCAATAATTTGCTAGAACCTGCCGATAAACTTGATGAGAGCCTCACGAAATCTAATGAGACCCTCGATGTTGTGATAAAGAACCAACTAGAAATTAAAGCATTCACTGACTGAAATAAAGAATATTATACAGGCACCCCAACAGCAAACCAGAGGATCGCAAGAATCAAGTCAAAGATTTGAAATGCAAAGAAGCAAAAAACACCCAACCGGAAAAGCAAAATGAAAAAAGAATCCAAAAATACCAAGATAGTGTAAGGAGCCTCTGGGACAGTTTCAAACGCACCAACATCAGAATTATAGGGGTACCAGAAGATGAGAGACAGCAAGATATTGAAAACCTATTTGAAGAAATAATGACAGAAAACTTCCCCCACCTAGTCAAAGAAATGGACTTACAGGTCCAAGAAGTGCAGAGAACCCCAAACAAAAGGAATCCAAAGAGGACCACACCAAGACACATCATAATTAAAATGCCAAGAGCAAAAGACAAAGAGAGAATCTTAAAAGCAGCAAGAGAAAGAGACTCAATTACCTACAAGGGAATACCCATACGACTGTCAGCTGATTTCTCAACAGAAACTTTGCAGGCCAGAAGGGAATGGCAAGAAATATTCAAAGTGATGAATACCAAGAACCTACAACCAAGATTACTTTATCCAGCAAAGCTATCATTCAGAATTGAAGGTCAGATAAAGAGCTTCACAGATAAGGAAAAGCTAAAGGAGTTCATCACCACTAAACCAGTATTATACAAAATGCTGAAAGGTATCCTTTAAGAAGAGGAAGAAGAAGAAAAAGGTAAAGATACAAATTATGAACAACAAACATGCATCTATCAACAAGTGAATCTAAGAATCAAGTGAATAAATAATCTGATGTACAGAATGAACTGGTGATTATAATGAATCAGGGACATAGAAAGGGAATGGACTGACTATTCTTGGGGGGGGGAGGGGAGTGGAAGATTCGAGAAGAGACTGGACAAAAATCGTGCACCTATGGATGAGGACAGTGGGTGAGGAGTGAGGGCGGAGGGTGGGGCGGGAACTGGCAGGAGGGGAGTTGGGGGGGGGGGAACAAATGTAATCTGAACAATAAAGATTTAATTTTAAAAAAAAAAGATAAAGTAGAAAAACCTTTAGCCAAACTCATCATGGACCAAAAAAATCCCTCATAAATGAAAAAGAAGTTACAACTGACACCACAGAAATATAAGGAATTATTAAAGAATATTATGAAGGGGTCAATCTAAGAAGAGGATATAACAATCATAAGTATCTATGTACCCAACATAGGAGTACTGAAATATTCAAAGCAATTACATGTCAATAAATTCAGCAACCTAGAAGAAATGTTATGGTAAATTTCTATAAGTATCTAACCGTCCAAGACTGAGCCAGACAGAAATACATATCTAAACAGACTTATTACTAGCAATGCAACTGAAGTGGTAATCAAAAAATTCCCAACAAATAAAAGTCCAGAGCCAGACAGCTTCACAGGTGAATTCTACGCAACATTCAAAGAAGAAATAATACCTACTCTTCTTAAATTATTTCAAAAAATTAAATAGGAAGAAATGCTTCTAAGCTCATTCTCTGAATCCAGCATTTCCAAGATACCAAAATCAGAAAATGACATTACAAAAAAATAGGAAATTAAAAGCCAATATTCTTAAGGAACATAGATGCAAAAATTCTCAACAGAATATTAGCAAACTGGATTCAACAATATATTAAAAGGATTATGTACCATAACCAAATGGGTTTCATCCCAGAGATTCAAGAATGGTTCAACATCCATAAATCAATCAATGTGATACATCACATTAACAAAATAAAGGATAAAAACCATATGAACATCTGACTAGATGAAGAAAAGCATTTAACAAAATTCAACATCCATTTATGATTAAAAACTCTTTAAAAAGTGGATATAAAAGGAACTTAAACCAAAATGATAAAGGCTACATATGACAAACCCAAAGTTAACATCACATTCAACTGTGAAAAGCCAAAAGTTTTTCCTCTAAGATCAGGAACAAGACAAGGATCCCCACTTTCATCATTATTATTCAGTACTAGAGGCCCGGTGCACAAAAATTTGTGCACTCGGGGGGGGGGGGGTGTCCCTCAGCCCAGCCTGTGCCCTCTCGCAGTCTGGGACCCCTCGGGGTTCTCCACCTGCTGGCTTAGGCCCGCTCCCCGGGGGATCGGGCCTAAGCTGGCAGTCAGACATCCCTCTGGCAGCCCAGGAGCCCTCAGGGGATGTCCACTTGCCAGCGGGGAGCAGGCTAAGCTGCAGTCGGACATCCTTAGCACTGCTGAGGAGGCAGGAGAGGTTCCTACCAACACCGCTGTGCTGGCAGCTGGCAGCCTGGCTTGTGGATGAGCAGAGCTCCCCCTGTGGGAGCGCACTGACCACCACGGGGCAGCTCCTGCATTGAACGTCTGCCCCCTGGTGGTCAGTGTGTGTCATAGTGACCAGTCATTCCCAGTCATTCTGCTGTTAGGGTCAATTTGCATATTACCCTTTTATTATATGGCTGGTGCATGGTGGGGGCTGGCTGGTTTGCCCTGAAGGGTGTCCCAGATCAGGGTGGGGGTCCCGCTGGGGTGCCTGGCCAGCCTGGGTGAGTGGCTGATGGCTGTTTGCAGGCTGGCCACAGCCCCCCAGTGGGGACCCTCACCCCATGAGGGCGTGGCCAGCCTGGGTGAGGGGCTGATGGCTGTGCAGGCTGGCCACAGCCCCTTCAGATGGGGTTCCCCTGGGGTGCCTGGCCAGCCTGGGTGAGGGGCTGATGGCTGTTTTGAGGCTGGCCACGGCCCCCAGCCACCCAAGCTCCCAGTGGAGGCTGGCTGGAAGCAGGTATCTGGGATTTATTTATCTTCTATAATTGAAACTTTGTTGCCTTTAGCAAAGGCCACAGCCAGCCAGGGCAGGCGGAAAGCTTGGCTTCCTCCATCGCTGGAGCAACCAAGCCTCCTGCTTGCTCCAGCTCCGTGGCTGCCGGCCGCCATCTTGGTTGGGTTAATTTGTATATAGTCGCTCTGACTGGCTGGTGGGCGTGGCTTGGGGCATAGCAAAGGTATGGTCAATTTGCATGTTTCTCTTTTATTAGATTAGATAGTAATGGAACTCCTAACCACAGCAATAAGATGAGAAAAAGAAATAAAAGACATCCAAATTGGAAAACAAGAAGTAAAACTGTCATTTATTTGCAGATGACATGATACATGAAAACCCTAATGAATCTGTCAAAAGACTATTAGAACTAATAAATGAATTCAGTAAAGTTGCAGGGTTTTTTGCATTTCTATATATCAACAAAAAATTTTCAGAAGGGGAACTTAAGAAAACAATCCCATTTATAATTGCATCAAAATGTATAAAATACCTAGGAATAAATTTAACCAAGAAAGTAAAGGGTGTTTCAAAATTCACACAAGAAGTAATTTTGATAGAAAACACAGGTTTATAATTAAAAGTTGTAAATTTTTTATTGATTCATAAAGTATACAGTATAGGGTTATGTATGTAATAGTATATCGGGTAAATGGCCTCCAAGGCTTTGCTGGCACATATGCACTCTTTTGTTGAAATTTTCCATGACCGTTTTGCATAAATGTGGCTGAATTTCAATGAGGCTCATTTTCAGCTTGATGGCTTGGTTAATCAACAAAATTGTCGCATTTGGGGTTCAGAAAATCCACGAGTGTTTGTTGAGAAACAAACGCATCCACAACGTGTCACTGTTTGGTGCAGCTTTTGGGCTGGAGGCATCATCGGACCATTCTTCTTCGAAAATGCGGCTGCTCAGGCAATAACAAAAGAGTGCGTATGTGCCAGCAAAGCCGTGGAGGCCGTTTACCTGATATGCTATTCCATACATAACCCTATACTGTATACTTTATAAATCAATAAAAAATTTACAATTTTTAATTATAAACCTGTGTTTTCTATCAAAATTACTTCTTGCGTGAATTTTGGGACACCCTTTAAAAGACATATACTCTGAAAACAATAAGAAATTGAAGAGGATACAAATAAATGGAAGGATATACCTTGCTCATAAATTGGAAAGATTAATATTGTTAAAATATCCTTATTACCTAAAGCAATATATAGATTCAATGCAATCTCTGTTAAAATACCAATGGCATTCTTGGAATTAGTACAACTAATTCTAAAATCTATATGGAACCACAATAAACACTGACTAGTGAAAGAAATCCTGAAGAAGAACAAAGTGGGAGGTATCACACTACCTGATATCAAACTACATTACAAGGCTACAATAATCAAAACAGTATAATATTGGCATAAAAACAAATAGTATATAGTTCAATGGAATAGAAAGCCCAGAAATAGATCCTCTCTTGTATGGTCTAAATTTATAACAAAGGAGTCAAGAATATACAGTGGGGTAAAGACAGTCTCTTCAATAAGTGGCATTGGGAAAACTGAGCAGATATAGAAAAAAAAATTGGATAATTTTCTTATACCATATACAAAAAAATAAACTCAAAATGGATTAAAGACTTTCATGTAAAACGTGAAACCATAAAAATCCTTGAAGAAAACACAGGCAGTAAACTCTTTGACATATCTTAGCAATGTCTCTTTTAATATGCTTCCTTGGGCAAGGGCAACAAAAGGAAAAATAAATAAATGGGACTACATCAAACTGAAAAGGTTTTGCACAGCAAGAGAAACCATCAACAAAACAAAAAGACAAACAAATGAATATCTCAGAGTCCACTGTGAAGAGAATTTAAAATCATATATATATATATGTCATTTTCCTGTTCTACTTTTCTGTCCCTCCCACAAAAAAAAAAAAAAAAAAAAAGACAAACAGCTGAATGGGAGAAGATATCTGCCAATGATACATCCAATAAAGGATTAATATCCAAAAATATATACGGAACTCATACAATTTAACACCAAAAAAACAAACAATCTGATTTAAAAATGGGCAAAGGACCTGAATAGACATTTCTCCAATGAGGACATTCAGATGGCCAACATACATATGAAAAGATGCTCAATATCACTATTCATCAGGGAAATGCAAATTAGAACCACAATGAGATATCACCTCACACCTGCTAAAATGGCTATTATAAAAATGACAAGAAATAAGTGTCTGAGAGGATGTGGAGAAAAGGGAACCCTCATACACTGTTGATAGAAACGTAAATTAGTGCGGCCACTGATAGAAATGTAAATTAGTGCAGCCACTATGGAAAAGAGTATGGAGGCTCCTTTAAAAATTAAGAATAGTACTATCATATGATCCAGCAATTCCTTTTCTGGGTATTTACCCAAAAAATATGAAAACACTTATTTGTAAGAATACATGTGCCCCTATGTTCACTGAAGCATTATTCATGACAGCCAGACATGGGCACAACCTAAGTGTTCACTGACCAATGAGTAGTTAAAGAGGTAGTACATATACACAATGGATGACTACTCAGTCATGAAAACAATGAAATATTGCCATTGCAACAACAGATATGAAATAAGTTAAATGGAAAAGGACAAAGAATGTATGATTTTACTCATATAGGGAATATAAAACAAAAAGTAACAAAACTAACAAAACAAATGCATAGATACAGACAATAGAATGGAGGTTATCACAAGGGTAGGGGGACCGGGGGAGGGTAAGAGGGTAAAGGGGGTCAAACATATGGTGACAGGTGGTGAGCATGGAACTGAGTACACAGAGATCAAATTATAATATTGTACACCTGAAAATTATGTAATATTATTAAACAATGTTACTTCAATATATTTAATAGAAAAACATATTTAAAATGGACAAAACCAAAGCTATGGTTAGGGTAATAGTTATCTTTAGGACAAAAGGACAAAAGAAACAGAAGGGCTGGGGTTGGGGGTTCTGGTGTGCTAGCAACATTCTATTTCCTGATATAGGTACTGATTACACAGATGTATTTATACTGTAAAAATTTGTTGTTTTATACTTATGGTTTGTGTACTTTTCTGTGCTAGTATTACTGCAGAAAAACATTACTTTAAAAAATCTGGGCAATGGATTTCAAAAATAATAATTTGGCTCAACAAAACTAACTGCTAGCTTCCTTTTCTAGCAGCTTTGGATAGCTATATCTATTAAAACCTGTTCCTGCCCTAACTGGTTTGGCTCAGTGGATAGAGCATCAGCCTGCGGAATGAAAGGTCTCAGGTTCGATTCCGGTCAAGGGCATGTACCTTGGTTGCGGGCACATCCCCAGTGGGAGGTGTGTAGGAGGCAGCTGATCGATGTTTCTCTCTCATCGATGTTTCTCTCTACCCTCTCCCTTCCTCTCTGTAAAAAATCAATAAAAATATATATTTTTTAAAAAAACCTGTTCCTGATTGTGGGAATAAAAACACATCCTCTGTATATATAAGAATATTTAGAAAGATGGCGGCTGGCAGGACGGAGGTGAGGGATAGGAAGTGAGTGAGTGAGGGGATGAATGGAGAGTGTGTGGATGTGTGTGGTGTGTGTGTGAGTGAGTGAGGGACAGTTAAATCCGGCAGGAGCAGCAGAGGCTGACAGACCAGGCTCTCTGGGACAAGGAGAGACTACCACCGCTGCGGCACTCCCCGGACTGCGGGACTCGGGCACGGAACCCACGCCATCTTAAAGGGGAGAGCGGCCTCTTCCAGGAACTCAGCAGCACCACCACCCAGACAGGCCTTGGACACTGCCCGCAAGCCGGCAGCCACTCCAGCCAAAATCCTGCAGCTACACCCGCAGACTCGCGGGCCCTGGGACCTCCACCGCCAAAGGAGCACCGCACTGCCCGCAGCAGTAAGTGCAGCCTCCCCCTCCCCAGCCGCAGACCTCCGACATCGCGTTCACTTGTCTCCAGCGCGCAGGTCTCCGAGGCACACCACTCCATAGACTTCTCTTGGGAGTCACTGGGAGCCTCAGCTGGGTGTGATTTTGTACAGACACAGGCGCACTGCCACCCAGTAGAAATTCTGAATTCCCTCTGCCTGAATAACTGCCCACACACACCCAGCTGCGCAACGTAAGCGCCAGGGCCCTTCAGCGCCAGGGCCCCTCAGAGTGCATCAGAGCTCAGCGCAGGCGAACTGCACTGCCACAGTTGCTCACTCCCCCTGAGCCCATCTATCCACAGGGCACTTTGGGGAAGCCGCGGTGAGCCTCTGCTGGGTCCAATCTTGGACTAATAGGGACGCACTCCCCTGGGCAGTAGAAATTCTCAATTCACCCATCCTGGATACCTGCCCAAAGCATGCCAGGGCCCTTCAGAGTGCTTCAGTGCGCCTGCGCTAGCAAACTCACTGCGGGTGCTCCTGTGTGCCGCCACAGGGAACACGAGCCTATCCACCACAGGTGCATCAGCAAAATCTGAGTTTCCCCACCCCACAGCTGCAGAACTCTGGACACTACAGTTGCATGCTTTTCCAGCGTGCAGGTCTCCCAAGACCACTGCTCCACAGGCAGCCCTGGGGCCCCACTGCGAGCCCTGCTGGTCGTGCACTTAAACAAACAGGGGTGCACTGCTGGGCTGTAGAAACGCTGAATTCCCTCTTCTGGGATACCTGCCCACAGACACTGCAACCCAGTGACTACAGTGCCAGGGCCCTTCAGAGTGTGTCACTACACCCTGCTGGCAAACACACCACAGGTGCCTCTGTGAGCTGCTGCTGGAATCACGTGTATCCAACCACGGAGGCAGCAGCAAAAGCTGAGTCTACCCACCCCACAATGACAGAACTCTGGACACCACAGTCACGCTTTGCCAGAACGCAGGCTTCCTGAGCCCTACCACCCCAATAGACGGTTCCTGGGTGCCACTGTGAGTCCCTGCAGGGCACGCGTGATTTCAATCAAGGGCATAAGACAGCAAAAATTGGAACACCCCCTCCATGGCTGCTGACTTCTAGACACCTCAGTTGCACCATTCCAGTTCACAGGCCTAAATCAAGAGAACCCAAATAGCCCAAGTAGGGAGCTACACTAGACTACCAAACCCAGGAGACCTGAGAGGTCACAGCAGTAGCACCACACCCTAAAGAAACTGGGTAGCAAAGCAATCAGAACTACAATTAAAACATTACAGAAAAACATGGGAAGACAAAAAAGCAACCCACAAAGGAAAGAAAAAGAGAAATCATCATAAAGGGAGTTAAATTAAATTGAGGCTACTAACTTATCAGAGAAAGAATTCAGAGTAATGGTTATAAGGATGCTCAAACGGCTGGGTGACAAATGCACACAATTCAATGAGAATTACAAGGAGCTGAATGAGAATGTCACCAACATGAAAAGGAACCAAGAGGAAATGAAGAACGACATAGCTGCAATAAAGAACACAATGGAAGGCTTAAACAGCAGACTAGAAGAGGCTGAGGACCGCATCAGCGAATTAGAAGACAAGGTAGGAAAAAACACACAAACACAGGAGCAACTGGAAAAAAAACTTAAAAAGCAAGAGGAGAGCCTAAGGGAGCTTTGGGACAATGCAAGACGAAACAACATTCGCTTAATAGGGGTACCAGAAGGAGAGGAGGAGAAGCAAGGAATAGAAACCCTGTTTGAAGAAATAATGACAGAAAACTTCCCTGATACTGGCAAGAAAAAAACTACACAAATCCAAGAAGCACATAGAGTGCCAAACAAGATGAACCCAAAAAGACCAACACCAAGACACATCATAATTAAATTGGCAAACACCAACGACAAAGTAAGAATCTTAAAGGCTGCCAGAGAGAGACAGAAAGTTACCTACAAGGGATCTCCTATTAGAATATCAGCTGACTTCTCAACAGAAACACACCAGGCAGGAAGGGAATGGAATGAAATATACAAAGTGATGCAAAGCAAAGGAATGAATCCAAGAATACTATATCCAGCAAGGCTATCATTCAAAATTGAAGGTGGAATCAGGAGCTTCACAGACAAAAAAGGGCTAAGAGAGTTTATTACCACCAAACCAGCAATGCAAGAAATGCTAAAGGGACTGCTGTAAAAAGAAGAAACATAAAGACAAGAAACACAAACATTAAGAATAAAAATGACCACAAACAAGTACTTTTCAATAATAACATTAAATGTAAATGGATTAAATGCACCAATCAAAAGACACAGGGTAGCTGAATGGATAAGAAAACATGACCCATATATTTGCTGTCTGCAAGAGACCCATCTCAGAACAAAGGATTCACACAGACTGAGAGTGAAGGGATGGGAAAAAAATTTTTTCAGGCAAGTGGAAATGAGAAAAAAGCTGGGGTTGTGATACTTATATCTGACAAAATAGACCTCAAAGTAAAGGCCATAACAAGAGATAAGGAAGGCCACTACCTAATACTAAAGGGAGCAATTCAACAAGAAGATATAACTCTGGTAAACATATATGCACCCAACACAGGAGCACCCAAATACATAAAACAGCTTCTGGAAGATATCAAGGGAGAGATCATTAGCAATACAGTCATAGTAGGGGACTTTAACACTTGGAGTGCGGGTGAATTTCCCGCCAAAATATAAGATGGCTCTGTCTTTTGGTTTTGTT
>NW_005871434.1:343224-393765 GCF_000147115.1 Myotis lucifugus | reverse complement strand
GCACCCAATACAGGAGCACCCAAATACATAAAACAACTTCTGGAAGATATCAAGGGAGAGATCGATAGCAATACAGTCATAGTAGGGGGACTTTAATACCCCACTGACACCACTGGATAAATCCTCTAAACAAAAAATCAGCAAAGAAACAGCAATCCTAAATGACTCACTAGATCAGATGGACTTAATTGACATCTTCAGAATATTTCACCCCAAAGCTACAGAATATACATTCTTCTCCAGTGCACATGGGACATTTTCAAAGATAGACCATATATTAGGACACAGGCAAAGTCTCCTCAAATTCAAGAGAATAGAAATCATAACAAGCATCTTCTCAGATAACAATGGCATAAAATTAGAAATCAACTACAATAAAAACATTGAAAAAAAATCAAACACTTGGAGGCTAAATAGCATGCTATTAAGCAATGACTGGGTTACCAGAGAGATCAAAGAAGAAATAAAAAGCATACTGGAAACAAATGACAATGAAAACACAACAATCCAAAATCTATGGGACACAATGAAAGCAGTCCTGAGAGGGAAGTTCATAGCTCTACAGGCCTACCTCAAAAAACAAGAAAAACTGGCAATAAATGATCTAACCCTACAAACTCAAAGAGTTAGAAAGAGAGCAACAAGAAAAGCCCACAGTATCCAGAAGGAAGGAAATAATAAAGATCAGAGCAGAAGTAAACAACATAGCGACCAAAAAAACAATACAAAAGATCAATGAAACCAAGAGCTGGTTCTTTGAAAGGATTAACAAGATTGATGAACCTCTAGCCAGGCTCACCAAGAAACAAAGAGAGAGGACCCAAATAAACAAAATCAGAAATGAAAGAGGTGAAGTAACAACTCACCCTACTGATATACAAAGGATTGTCAAAAAATACTACGAACAACTCTACTCCAACAAACTGGACAACCTCAACGAAATGGACACATTCCTAGAAAAATACAAGCTTCCAAAACTCAATCAGGAAGAATAAAAAAACCTGAATAGGCCAATAACTACTGATGAAATTGAAACAGTAATCAAAAAGCTTCCAGCAAACAAAAGCTCTGGACCAGATGGCTTCACAGGGGAGTTTTACCGAACATTCAAATAAGAACTAAAGCCAATCCTTCTCAAACTATTCCAAAAAATTCAAGAGGAAGGCACACTTCCAAGCTCTTTCTATGAAGCCACCATTACCCTAATCCCAAAACCAGATAAAGACACCACAAAGAAAGAGAATTACAGGCCAATATCCCTGATGAAGATAGATGCTAAAATCCTCAACAAAATTCTAACAAACCGGATCCAGCATTACATTAGAAAGATCATACACCATGACCAAGTGGGATTTATTCCAGGAATGCAAGGCTGGTACAATATCCGTAAATCAATAAACGTGATACATCACATAAACAAGTTGAGAGACAAAAATCACATAATCATATCGATTGATGCAGAAAAGGCATTTGACAAAGTCCAACACCCTTTTCTGATAAAAACAATCAGCAAAGTGGGAATAGAGGGATCATACCTCAACATAATAAAAGCCTTATATGACAAACCTACAGCCAACATCATACTCAATGGGCAAAAACTAAACTCATTTCCCTTAAGAACAGGAACAAGACAGGGATGCCCACTTTCACCACTCCTATTTGACATAGTACTGGAAGTGCTAGCCAAAGCGATCAGACAAGAAGAAGAAATAAAAGGCATCCAAATTGGAAAAGAAGAAGTAAAATTGTCATTATTCACAGATGACATGATACTGTACTTAGAAAACCCTAAAGACTCCATCAAAAAATTATTAGATGTAATAAATGAATTTGGCAATGTAGCAGGATACAAAATTAATGACAAGAAATCTATGGCATTTTTATACGCCAATAGTGAACTTACAGAAAGAGAAATTAAAAAAACAATCCCATTTACCATTGCACCAAAAAAAAATTAAGATACCTAGGAATAAACTTAACCAAGGAGGTAAAAGACCTCTACCCAGAATACTACAGGACATTGAAAAAAGAGATAGAGGAAGACATAAACAGATGGAAGAACATACCATGTTCATGGATTGGTAGAATCAACATCATCAAAATGTCCATACTACCCAAAGCAATCTATAGATTCAATGCACTCCCCATTAAAATACCAACAGCATATTTCACAGATCTAGAAAGAATGCTCCAAAAATTCATCTGGAATTAAAAAAAAACAAAAACAAAAAACACCCCGAATAGCTGCTGCGATCCTGAGAAAGAAGAACAAAGTAGGAGGGATCTCAATACCAGATATCAAGCTGTATTACAAAGCCACTGTTCTCAAAACTGCCTGGTACTGGCACAAGAACAGACATATAGACCAATGGAATAGAATAGAGAACCCAGAAATCGACCCAAACCACTATGCTCAATTAATATTTGACAAAGGAGGCAAGAACATACAATGGAGTCAAGACAGTCTCTTCAATAAATGGTGCTGGAAAATTTGGTCAGACACATGCAAAAAAATGAAACTAGACCACCAACTTACACCATACACAAAAATAAACTCAAAATGGATAAAGGACTTAAACGTAAGATGGGAAACCATAAGATTATTAGAGGAATCCACAGGTAGCAAAATCTCAGATATATGCCGAAGGCATTTCTTCACTGACACAGCTCCTAGGGCAATGGAAACTAAAGGGAAAATAAACAAATGGGACTATATCAAAATAAAAGGCTTCTGCACAGCAAAAGAAACCATCAACAAAACAACAAGAAAACCCACTGCATGGGAGAACATATTTGCCAATGATATCTCCGATAAAGGTTTAATCTCCAACATTTATAGGGAACTCATACAACTTAACAAAAGGAAGATAAACAATCCAATCAAGAAATGGGCAACGGACCTAAATAGACACTTTTTGAAAGAGGACATACATAAGGCTGAGAGACATATGAAAACATGCTCAAAGTCACTAATCATCCGAGAGATGCAAATCAAAACGACAATGAGGTACCATCTCACACCTATCAGAATGGTTATCATCAACAAATCAACAAATGACAAATGCTGGCGAGGATGTGGAGAAAAAAGAACCCTCGTTCAATGCTGGTGGGAGTGCAAACTGGTGCATTCCCACCACTGTGGAGAACAGTATGGAGTTTCCTCAAAAAACTAAAAATGGAACTTCCATTTGACCCAGTGATCCCACTTCTAGGAATATATCCCAAGAAACCAGAAACACCAATCAGAAAGGATATATGCATCCCTATGTTCATAGCAGCACAATTTACAATAGCTAAGATTTGGAATCAGCCTAAGTGCCCATCAGCAGATGAGTGGATTAAAAAACTGTGGTACATCTATAAAATGGAATACTATGCAGCTGTAAAAAGGAAGGAACTCCTACCATTTGCAACAGCATGGATGGAGCTGGAGAGCATTATGCTAAGTGAAATAAGTCAGTCAGAGAAAGATAAATATCACATGCTCTCACTCATTTGTGAATTATAATGAACAACGTAAACCGATGAACAAAAACAGATGTAGAGACAGAGAAGCATCGATCAGATGCTCAAAACTCAGAGGGAAAGCAGGGGAGGGTGGGGGTGAGGGGGAGAGATCAACCAAAGGACTTGTATGCATGCATACAAGCATAAGTGATGGATGTGGACAACAGGGGGTGAGGGTGAGGGCAGGATTGGGGGGATGAGGGGACAATGGGGGAATAAGGACACATTTGTAATATCTTATTCAATAAAGGGGAAAAAAGAATATTTATCTTTTTAATGTTTTAGGTTACAGGACAACACTCATTTAATTGTTAATGTAGAAGGGAGTCACATGCACCCTGGTTTTACCACTTGAAGATGAACTGGTGAGGAGGACTGGAATCTCCGAAACTGGGAGCACTCAGAGTCAGCTCTCCCTGGGCCCAGGTCACTTCAGTGTGATTGAACTAAGGATCTACAGCCCTAGCTGCATTGGCCCACATAAAATAAAATAAATAAAAGGTATGGTTTTAAATTATATAACTCTAGGATTTCAAGCAAGGCATGCAAGTGTCTTATACAATGTAGTCAAGAGGCCACCCCCAGGGAGGGACAAGAAACTAACCCAATTTATTTCCAAATCAAAAGTTTCAAGAATTGTACATCAGGTACATCCAGGAGTGGAGAGAGGAAGTAGATAAAGGAAGGAGGTTCATGGTCAAATTGCAAAGCCTTTAGGCCCCAGATCCCTTCCTCAACTCAGAGAAGCTAGGGATGTTCCTCTTCTGACTCCACAAATGATCAGAGGCACTGCCTTGCCAGAGAAAATTACAAACTAATATTACTCATGAATCTTGATGCAAAAATTCTTAAAATGTTAGCACATTAAATCTAGCACTATCTAAAAAATATAATATATCAACACTAACTTGGATTTATTCCAGGAATGCCAATTTAATTTGACATTTTAAAACCAATCAATGTAATTCACTATATCAATCACAACATCATCTTAAGAATTCAGAAAAGGATTGGACTTTTAAATATTCAGTATCTGTTTATGGTAAAAACTCCCATTAAACCAGGAATAGTTATAAACTCCCTTAACCTGATAAAGAGCACCTATTAAAACCTCAGGAGTGAAAGACTGAAATTTTCCACCTGAAACAGGGAACAAGCTGCTCTCATAGCAGCTGCTTGGCACTGCACTGGAGTAGCAGGTCCAGAAACCCCAGGACCTTGCATACATTGCTGTGGGAATGCAAAATGGACCTGTCACTTTGATAACAGTTCCACAATTTATTATAAAGCTAAATACACATTTAGTATAAAACCCAGCAACCCTACTTCTAGACATTTATCTCAATCAAAACATATGGCCAGAAAAAGCATAGGAACTAAAAATATGCCCACCCAAAAACTCGTATCAGAATGTTCAGAGAAACTTCAGGCAAATACTGAAAACAACCCAAATGTTCGTTAATGAATGGATAGACAAATTAGTTGTCCAGCCACACACAACAGGATGCTACTCAGCAAAGCAAGGGACTATGACATATGAAACCGTAAGGATAAGTCTCAAAGATATTATATTAAGTAAAAGAAGTCAGACGCAAAAGAGTACATGCCACGTAATTCAATTTGCAGGAGATCCTGGAAACATAAATTGCCATGGAAACAGATCAGTGGCAGCCAGGAAAGTAACTACAAAGAGGTAAAGGAATTTTTAGGGGTGACTGGAATGTTATTTTTCTTGATTTGTGATGGTTACACAACTGTATGATTGTCTGATCAAATATTACACTTTAAACTGGTTAAGTTTATTGCATGTGTATTATACTTTAATGAAGCTGATTAAAAATATTTTTAAAACTTCAATAGGAGAACTGGAGGATAAAATTAAAAATTCTGTCAAAAAGTAGAACAAAAAAGCATAAAGATGAAAATTTTAATAAAAATAAAATTAGAAGACCAGTCCAGGAGGTATTGGGCATTCCATGAAGATAAGAAAAAACTGAAGGTGGAAATCAAACAATAATAGAAGAAAATGTCTCCTACTATAATTAAAGAACCAAAGGGTAGGCATTTTATTTTTTCAAGGGACAGTAACATATTGTTTATTGATTTAAACTGGGAACAATTCAATAAATTCTGAGTGCATATTAGGTACAATGCTAATAAAAGTCCATAAAAATGGATTAGCTCAACAAAAGAATAGTGTCCAACAACAGAGTGTGAATTAAAACATTCCTTTGAGAATAAAAATATTTGCACTGTCTTTGAATTCTAAGTTCTCTAATAACATCAAGTCTAATGCCAAACGATTTCCAACCAAATACCTAGAAATCTGACAGTGGTAAAGAATGAATAGAGACTTTAACCATACCATTACACACACACACACACACACACACACACACACACACACAATTTACAGAAAAACCCATCAGCTAAAATATAAATGTGCTGTTCTTTTTTAAAAAAGTATAAACTGTCAACATGAATCTGGAAGAATTAAGGTATAAGATAATAACGAAAAAGTTCACTTAAATTTTATTGAATGTTTAGAGGCATTTTTAAAAATGTACTGTTAAAACCAATAGGGGTAAGTAAGTTCAACTTCTGGTCATGGTGGATGACTGGTCACACAAAATGCAAAGGGCAGGCATTTTAGATGGAAAGGCCTCACCAAACACTCAACCAAAGGCTCATGGATGCCCAATGGATAAAAACAGAACCACGCCAGGGTATATCACTTGGAAACTTCAGAACACTGGTGTAAAGCAGGAACTCCTGCAAGGTTTTGAAGAAGAAGAAAAGTCACAACTGATGAAGATTTAGAATGATTTTGTATTTCGCACGAGCAGCCTGTAATCCAGAAACAATGGAGCAATGTCTTCAAAATTCTGAAGGAAAAGATTTCCAGTGCTGAATTCTATGTAGTCAAACGACCCAGAAAGTGTCAGGGCAGAAAATAGACATTTACAGACATGATAGGCTATAAAAAAAATAAACTCTTTCTTAGGAAGCTATTAAAAGATGTATGCCACCAAAGAAGGGAGCAAACTAAGCAGGAAGATGACAGGAGACATGCAGCCAGGAGTGAGGGGCTTCACAGGAAGACAAGAGCTAGGCACCAGCCACTCTAGAATGGAGCAGGTCACACGTTCCAGAAAAGGCTTTTCCAGGAAAATGAAGCTGTCACATTGTCTGATGAATCTGAAAGTCTTGAGACAAGATTCAGACAACTGGAGAAGGGCTGAGATTAAATTAAATTAAATGGAGCTATGAGCCAATGAATGCTGGGAATAAGATTGTCAAGCAAAAGTTGTCATAATTCACTACATGGATCAGTTTTGTGAATAGTTCTTAAGGATGTAAACACTGATTATTATTCAGATCAAAAGGATTCTACAGCTCTACTGAGAACACAGGGAATGAAAGGCTAGATGACTAGTTGGGGCAGTGAGTTTCATCCTCACTTTTTATAGAAAGAATTCAATAAAAAATGTCTAGACCTAGCTGGTTTGGCTCAGTGGATAGAGCATTGGCCTGTGGACTGAAGGGTCCCAGGTTTGATTCCAGTCAAGGGCACATGCCCAGGGTTGTGGACTTGATCCCCAATAGGGGGCGTGCAGGAGGCAGCCAATCGATTCTCTCTCATCATTGATGTTTCTAGCTCTCTCTCCCTCTCCCTTTCTCTTTGAAATCAATATAAATATATTTTTAAATAAATAAATAATGTCTAAAACTGAAAAGTTAAAGATGTAGTAATACAAACATGTTACTTGGAGACATGAAAACAAATAGATCAAATACTCAACTAAAAGAAGAGAAAGTGGAAGAGAGGGGACAAGGGGCCACTGTTTTTCATAATAAACATTGTAGTTTCATTAAACTAAATGCATGTACTCAATCCTGGCCAGGAAGCTTAGGTGGTTAGAGCATTGTCCTGATACACCAAGATTGTGGGTTTGATCCCCGGTCAGGGCACATACAAGAATCAACCAATGAATGCATACATAAGTGGAACAACAAATCAATGTTTCTCTCTCTCTCTCTCTCTCTCTCTCTCTCTCTCTCTCTCTCTCAAAGTATATAAACTTTAAATGAATGTATTACTTCGAGAAAATTTAAGTCTACAAATAAAAAAGAACAGAATAAACTCCAAAATGTCAAAGGAAAGAAATAATGAAAAGCAAAAATTAATGAACTGGGAACCAAGATGGCAGAGCAGGTAAACACCGGTATCACTGCCTCCCACAACCACATCAAAATTACAACTAAAATACAGAACAACCATCATTCAAACTGCCTGGAATCTGGCTGAATGGAAGTCCTACAACCAGAGAAGTAAAGAAGAAAGCACACTGAGACTAGTAGGAGGAGCGGAGGCATGGAACGGGCTAGTCCAACACCTTTGTGTGGCATTTTTTTTCAATCGGGAGGGATATCTAGGCTGCAGAGGCCTCCCTTGAAAAACAAGAGGTCCCAGTATCATACCAGCCCAGGGTTCCAGAGCTGGGAAGAGAAGTCCCCATAACTTCAGGGATTGTGGTTAAGTGACACAGAGACTGCTGGAGACCCAGCAGTTCCTCTTAAAGGGCTGGTGTAGGAACTTACATGGTCCTGCTTCCTCTGAGCTCTGGCACCAGGCAGCAGCTTTAGGGTATCCTGGGACATACTGGGAGGAACTAGATTGTCTGGCATCAGGGCAGGGACTCAAGGGCAGCTTTCTGACAGACGGGGGTGCTCACAAGGGGTCATTGTTCCTGTGCTGGAACCTCCCCCATCCCAGAGCTGACTGGCAGCCATATCTGAGTTTTTATCAGCATGAACCACATTGTTTGCTCTGCCTTGGTGATTTCCTGAGACTCTGCTCTATTCAATTTGCAACCTAAACCAAGCTATTTGCAGCGGCTTTTCCATATGAATGCCCTGTCGCAGCTCAGGCATCAGAATTTTCTAATATCTCTCATATAAGCAGCAGCTGGTGTCAGTGTGCCCAATATCTATCAATAAGAGGCCCAAGACCTGGCACTAGCACCAATCTGCCTTGTTTCACAGCTGGGCCTTGCCTGGGGACTTCCAAGCCCAATACAAATAGCAGCCATCTGCAGATCTCTTTGTAGCTCCTGCTAGGTGACCCCAGGCAGTGGCTAACTTTGTACCTCCCAGGAGGCTCCAAGCCAGTGCACCTTGTGGACAGCTTCAGACCATACCAGATTACAACTCTACACATCCACAAGCAACACACTCAAGGACCAGACTCAGCGATCACCAAAGCCTCACTAAAGCAAGTCCTGCTCCATAGGGGTGTTTCCTGCATAGCAGCTCTTCCACTGTAGTTACAGCTGGTCCTCTCAGCTAATTGGTCTGGAGGTCAATTCCTCCCAGTGACACCAATAGCAATGAAGGCTCAACTATAACAAGACTGTACACACAGCCCACACATGGGTGCACCTAGAAGGCCCAGCTGAGGTGACTGGGAAGGCTGAGCCACTGGGTCCTACCAGACACCTATTACACAAGGCCACTCTACTAAGCCCGGAAGACATAGCAGTTCTACCTAATACATAGAAACAAACACAGGGAAGCAGCCAAAATGGGGAGACAAAGAAAGAAACATGTCACAAATGAAAGAAATGGAAGCAAGCAAACTACTGGATACAGAGTTCAAAACAATGGTTATAAAGTTGCTCAAGGATCTTAATGAGCTTCAAGGGAGTTAATGAGAGTTTCAAGGGACTTAGCGAGACAAGAACCTTAGTGAGAATTTCAAAGACATGAAAAAGGACCAATCAGAAATTAAGCCTACACTAACTGAAATACAGAATAATTTACTGGGATTCAACAGTAGAGTATAGGATTCTGAGAATCAAATCAACAACTTGGAATATGGGGAAGCAAAAAACACCCAATCAGAATAGCAAAAAGAAAAATGAATTAAAAAAATAAGAAGATAGTGTAAGGAGCCTCTGGGACAACTTCAAGCGTACCAATATTCACATTATGAGGGTACCAGAAAAAGAAGAGAGCAAGATATTGAAAACCTATTTGAAGAAATCATGACAGAAAACTCCCCATACCTGGTAAAAGAAATAGACTTACAAGCCCAGGAAGTACAAAGAGTCCCAAACAAGAGGAACCCAAAAAGACCCACACCAAGACACATCATAATTCAAATGCCAAGAGTTAAAGACAAAGAGAGAATCTTAAAAGCAGCAAGAGAAAAGCAGTTAGTTACCTACAAGGGAGTGCCCATATAACTGTCAGCTGATTTCTCAACAGAAACTTTGCAGGCCAGAAGGGAGTGGCAAGAAATATTCAAGGTGATGAATAGCAAAGAACCTACAACCAAGATTACTCTACCCAGAAAAGTTATCATTTAGAATTCAAGGTCAGATAAAAAGCTTCATGGACAAGAAAAAGCTAAAGAAGTTCATCACCATCAAACCAGTATTCCATGAAATGTTGAAGGGTATTCTTTAAGAAGAGGAAGAAAAAGAAGGAAAAAAAAGATAAAAAATATGAACAATAAAATGGCAATGAATACATATCTAGCAACAAATCTAAAAAATAGAATCAGAGGCATAGAAACATGGAACAGACTGACCAATCTCAGAGGAAAGGTGAGTGGAAGGAGCAGGAAGAGATTAACCAAAGATCTCATATGCACAGGCCTGAGGCAGTGCTGGAACCAAGTGAAAGGGGTATTGGAGGGGGAGGAAGGGGACATCTATAATGCTCTCTACAATAAAGATTTAAATTAAAAAAACAAATATTAATGAACTAGATCAATATAAAATAGAAAGGATTAGCTAAGTCAAGCATTTATTCATTAAAAAGTCTACTAAAAAAGCAAACCTCAGATAAGACTTATACAGAAAAAAGACAAAAGTAAATATTAGAAATTTATGCTTTCACTCAACAACTACATACTGGGACCTGGTGTCCTGGGGACACAAGATCAAACAAGACCAAATCATTCCCTCATGGATCCGGATGCAGAAAGGATTATTTAAACAGGACACAGAAAAATAAATAGATCATAAAGATAAAGACTGATCTATTCTTGTTCATTAATGAAGAATTTATGTTAATAAAGAGAAAAGATAAGTTATAGACTGAAATACATATTAACTAATAAAGTATTAGATTCCTGAATATATACAAAACTCCCAGAAATTAGTAAAAAAAAATAATAGAAAATTGGGCAAAGAACATAAATATGTAAGTTATAGGAAACAAATAATCAACATATAAAAAGATATTCAACTTTGCCAGCAAACAAGGAAATGTAATTTATTACCACAATGAGATACCATTTCTCAAGAATGGAACTAGGAGAATTTTTTAAAGGTCTGAAAGTTCCGGAGAGCATCATGCTAAGTGAAATAAGCCAGTCAGAGAAAGATAAATATCACATGATCTCACTCATTTGTGGAATATAATGAACAACATAAACTGATGAACAACATAAACATGAGTAGGCTCAAAGTTTAGGGTGTCCAGGCAATGCACAAATAAGAAGTGCTGGGGAGAAACCAAGATGGCGGCATAGGTAAACACCGGAAATTGCTGCCTCCCACAACAACTTCAAAAATACAACGAAAAGACAAAACAGACATCATCCAGAACTACAGGAAGTCTGGCTGAGTGGAAATTCTACAACTAGAAGGAAAGAGAAAAGCACTGAGACTCAGAGGAGGTGCGGAAGTAAAGTGCAGAGGTACGGAGGCTAGAGCGTGTGCGCGGAAAGGGGCTGGTACCTGAGGACGTGGCTGTCTTTTTGAATTGGGAGGGAGTCACAAGCTCCCGACTGCTCTGAACTCTGGTTCCGGGAAGTCTCTGGGGACCCAGGGCTCATAAGGGGAGAAACTGGACTGTCTGGCAGCAGGCAGAACTCGGAACTTGAGGGAGGCTTTCCCTCAGAGGTGCTTGCAGCAATTACGGGGACACTGAGACACGCGGCCCCTTATGGCAGGGCTGAGGAACAACCATAGCTGCTTGCTCAGCCCTGTTGATTCCTAGACCCCGCCCCACCCAGGCTGCAGCAGAGGCTTTTGCATATGAATGCCCTGGCCTTTTGCAACCTGAAAATTACCTAACAAATTGCAGCTGGGCCAGACAGACCCAGAACTTCCAAGAGAAGGCCCAAGGCCCCACAGCAGCTTGCATTGCTTCACAGCTGGGCCTCACCTGGGCACCTCCAAACCCCAAAAAAGGAAGGGGAACCTGCAGATCTCTTCGTAGCTCCTGCTGGGTATCCTCAGGCAGAGGCTAAAATAGCACCTCCTTAGATCCAAGAGCCAGTGTACCCAGTGGTCAGAGTGGGACCATCCAGATTACAACTCCTCGGATCCATAAGGGACACACTCAGGGGGCAGACTCAGTGAGCACCAAAGCCCCACAGAAACAAGTCTTGCCCCAGAAGGGTGTCTTCAGCACAGAAGTTCTCCCACTGCAGACACAGCTGATTCTCACTGCCAATTGGCCTGGAGATCAATTCCTCCCAGTGATACCTACAACAATCAAAGCATAACTACAACAAGACTGTGCACAAAGCCCACAAGGGGGTGCACCAAGAGTGTCCACCTCAGGTAACTGGGGAGGCTGAGCCACTGGGCCCTATAGGACACCTAGCACAGAAAGCCACTCTATCAACACAGGGAAGCAGCCAAAATGCAGAGACAAAGAAACAGGTCACAAATGACAGAAATGGAGGAAAGAAAACGACTGGATATAGAGTTCAAAACCACGTTTATAAAGTTTTTCAAGAATTTTCTGGAAACTGCCGATAAATTTAGTGAGACCCTGGAGGATATGAAAAAAGACCAACTAGAAATTAAGCATACACTGACTGAAATAAAGAATAATATACAGAGAACCAACAGCAGACAAGAGGATCCCAAGAATCAAGTCAAAGATTTGAAACACGAAGAAACAAAAAATACCCAACCGAAAAAGCAAAAAGAAAAAAGAATCCAAAAATATGAAGATAGTGTAAGGAGCCTCTGGGACAACTTCAAGCGTACCAACATCAGAATTATAGGGGTGCCAGAAGAAGAGAAAGGAAGATATTGAAAACCTATTTGAAGAAATAATGACAGAAAACTTCCCCTACCTGGGGAAAGAAAAATACTTACAAGTCCAGGAAGCGCAGAGAACCCCAAATAAAAGGAATCCAAAGAGGACCACACCAAGACACATCATAATTAAAATGCCAAGAGCAAAAGACAAAGAGAGAATCTTAAAAGCAGCAAGAGAAAGAGACTCAATTACCTACAAGGGAGTACCCATACGACTGTCAGCTGATTTCTCAACAGAAACCATGCAGGCCAGAAGAGAGTGGCAAGAAATATTCAAAGTGATGAATAGCAAGAACCTACAACCAAGATTACTTTATCCAGCAAAGCTATCATTCAGAATTGAAGGTCAGATAAAGAGCTTCACAGATAAGCAAAAGCTAAAGGAGTTCACCACCACCAAACCAGCATTATATGAAATGCTGAAAGGTATTCTTTAAGAAGAGGAAGAAGAAAAAGGAACTCTTACCATTTGCCACAGCATGGATGGAACTAGAGAGCATTATACTAAGTGAAATAAGCCAGTCAGAGAAGGATAAATATCACATGATCTCACTCATTTGTGGAATATAATGAACAACATAAACTGGTGAACAAGGACTGATCCAGAGACGGAGAGGCATTGATTGGACTGTCGGGCCTTGGAGGGAAGGTAGGGGAGGGTGGGGGTAAGGGGGAAAGATCAACCAAAGGATTTACATGCAAGCATATAGGTCTAACCAATGGACACGGACAACGGGGGGGTGAGGGCATGAGCGGGGGGGGGGGTGAGGGAGTAACGTGGGGATAAGGACACATATGTAATATCTTAATCAATAAAAAATATATTTAAATAAGTAAATAAATAAATAAATAAAAATAAAAATAAATTAAAAAAAAGAAGTGCTAGATCTGAGGGCTGTGAAAGGCATCTGGGAAGAAATGAATCACAACCACCAGGTTTTTCAAGTCATTCCCACACCTGACTATAGAGTCCCTTATCGGCATCAAAGTCCTTCTTCATGTTCATGTTCCCCGCACACCAGTGCAAAAGAGCTAGTGTTAGTGACGAGTAAATGGAAGAATGCATTCATGATACTGGAGTGGTAGGACAGTGAATGAATTTGTATAATCCCCCCCTTGTCTGTAATAACAATGTTTGTTTAATACAGAATGAAATATTAAGATGCCTTATTTGTTTGTAATAAAACATACAAATTCAGAATGCTATTGGGGTAAAAAATGTTTTTGATAACTGTTTTGGAGTTCATACATTTAAATTCCATAAGAGATTGTGTCCTAGACATTATAGGTATATAGTTTTTTAACGTAAGATATAAATTCCTGCCTACTACTGTGAAACATCAGTAAGGTTTTCAAATATATATATATATATATATATATAGAGAGAGAGAGAGAGAGAGAGAGAGAGAGAGGGGAGAGAGAGATGTAATATGCAAATTAGGTTGGGACGCCCGCCCTAATGGGTCACAACCAGACAGGAGGAGGTTGCGTGCACAGGTGAGGCCCTGAGCGGAGACAGAGATAGGGGGGCCAAAGCAGACACGGACAGGGACATGGGGGCCAGCCCGAGCCGCCGCGGCCCAGAGCAGGCTGAGAGAGGAGAGAGCGAGCCTGCCTGCAGCTTCCTTGGCCGATCGCAGGACCAGAGAGGAAAGGGCGGGCCGCCGGCAGCCTCTCTGGCTCATCGCAGGCCCTGAGAGGAAAGGGCGGCCAGCCCACAGCCTCCCAGGCCGATCGCAGGCCAAAAGAGGAAAGGGCTCCCGGACTTGAGAGGGGGCAGGGTGGGCTGAGGGAACACCCCGCCAGTACACGAATTTCATGCACCGGGCCTCTAGAGTGTGTGTGTGTGTGTGTGTGTGTGTGTGTGTGTGTGTGTGTGTATTTTATAGCCTGCAAGTGTGATAGTAAAAGTGAAATGTTGTAATGTAGTACTGGATAAGGCAATAAGCTCTCTAGAACAGCGGTCACCAACCTTTCAGACCTCACAGACCACCAGTAGTCCATGGACCACTGGTTGGCGACTGCTGCTCCAAAGGTTTCCTTAAACCAGCAGTTGCCAACCTTTCTGACCTCACAGACCACCAGTGGTCCGCGGACCACCAGTTGGCAACCGCTGCTTTAGCACATTCAGGGGTAGGAGAGGCACCCCTGTTCCTGCTCTTAAGCTACCAGATCCAATGGGCTCCTCAAGACAAGTAACAACCACTAAACTATCATGTTCTCTGTATCCCTAAGCAACAAGTCTATGCCACCCACCCAGATGCCACGCATTTGGATGCTGGATGTGAGTGATACAGCAGAGTATAATTTAATTAGTGCGCTACTGCAGAAGGTGGAAAGTAACTGAATGCTGGCTGAATACATGTACATGTATCTGGACAAACAGGAAAGCAGTTGAAGAAATGTGCAATGTTTAGTTAGAAGAGTAGCCTCAGGATGAGCATGGTTACTGGTCCATAACTATGAAGAAGCCACCCTACTGTGTGTGACCCAGCGTGGCTCCTCCTCACTGGAGAAGTAGGAACAGAATCTGCACTGTCAAGTGTTGAATGGGACAATGGAACCTGGTGGGGGAGCTGCCCAGATTACATGTGAGGTGTTTTCCAAACCAGAGATGATTAATCTATACCAGATAGGGAGAGAAGAAAAATCCCAGAGAGGAGGATTTAGGGAAGCACAAATGGCCAAAAGAAAGGAGTGACATATGCATGCAGGGACAAAGGTGACAAAAAGTATTGAGGTGAACAAAAGGGAGAAGATGCTCATTTCTAGGTCCACAAGCCTGTCGCATTTGCTGAGTTTCTCTCCATGCCTCCCACACACAGGGTCTTACCCAGACAGAAGCCTCGGGAGGTGTCTTCTGGTGTCCATTCTTCCCCTTTTCCAAGCTGGGCAAACAGATCTGGTTTGGGTCCTAAGAGCCCTGTTTTTAAGGGGGGAAAAAATGGACCACATCTGTTCCTGCTATAGAAAAATCATTGCAAGGAAGAGATCTGGTCCTCAGAACTTGCTGGAAAAGGTGATTGATGGGAAGGTCCAAGATAGAGATGAGTTCCCAGAGGACAAAAAGATGGCTCAGGTCTGATACACAACCTATGCCCATGCCCTTCTCTCTGCCAAAGGGAGGGAGGATTCAACCCCCACTCACTCTATGCTCCAAAAGAATGCTGTGTCTGGGACACCAAGGTAGGCATGTCATAGACTTAAAAATAACATCTTCAATCAGCCCATGCCAGCTCTGTGCTACCAGTTTAAGGTCCCAAGAGATGTCCACATGTTAAGGTAAGCCTTCAGAGGCTCCCCACTTACCCAGTGAGACCAGGTGGCTGTAGTTCTCCAGCATCACATCCCTGTACAAGGCCCTCTGAGCAGGGCTCAGCTGTGCCCACTCATCCTGGGTGAAGAGCACGGCCACATCCTTGAAGGTCACTGATTCCTGTAACAACAAGCCCATCCCTGTTGACTGGCAGCTACCCCTTCACATGGCAAACCAATTAAGGCAGGGTGTAAACACAAGATAATTGCATAACACCAACAATGAGTTTGAGAAAATGGTCATGGAAGAGAAATACCCCAGTGCACTGGCACCATGGAGACCAGTTGCACAGAAAAAGTGGTGCATCAGATGGGTCCTAAAGGACAACTCAGAAACTAGGAGCTGCTCATCCCTTGCAATGATTTCTACCACAGATTCCTACCCTAGACAGGCTTAAATGTGAAGGAGTTAGAACAATTTTACCAAACTCATTGGAATTTATACACTCAAATGAATGCTATCTCCCTCATAGTGTAGTCCATATCCTTATTCTCTAGAGGTTGGCTCTGCTCAAAGCCTTTTAGTAAATTATTAAAATTGAAAGCATAATCTTTTTTAAAATTTTTATGATTATAGTTGACATACAATATTACATAGTAATTAGACATTTATATAACTTATGAAGTGATTCCCCCCGTAAGTTTAGTACTTACCTGGCACCATACATAGTTATTACAATACTAGAGGCCTGGTGCATGAAATTCATGCACTGGCGGGGGGGGGGGGGGGGGGTTTTTTAACCCAGGCTGGACTTTTTTCGAATTGGGACCCCTCTCTGGACCCCAGCAGTCAGACATCCCTCTCACAATCTGGGACTGCTGGCTCCCAACCGCTCGCCTGCCTGCCAGCCTGATTGCCCCTAACCACTCTGCCTGCCTGCCTGATCACCCCTTAACCACTCCCCTGCCAGCCTGATCACCCCCTAACCACTCGCCTGCCAGCCTGATCTACGCCTACCTGCTCCCCTGCCATCCTGATCGCCCCCAACTGCCCTCCCCTGCCGACCCGATCACCCCCACCTCCTCAAGAAAGTGTTCCCATCTCTCCTCTCAACTCCTGCCTTAAGCACTGCTTTTATCACTTTAGATCCCTAATCTTACTTGCTAGTAGAAAGAGTGCAGGTTTCTATTTTGGACCAACCTGGATTCCAGTTCCAGTTGTCACTTTTGTGACCTTTAACAAGTTCTTTAGCTTGGATGACACCCACTAGGATGAGCCTGACATGGTGGGGGAGGGAGAATGTAGTGACTGCATCAGTCCTCTGAATGAGACTGGACTGGGAGAAAAACCTCTGGTCAGGGAAAAGAAACATGCCCACACTCTCCAAACCTCTACATTCAAATCTAATGCAATTCAGTGTGTGGAAGAGTGCTCCACAACAACCCCCACTCACCTGGACCATGTTTGGCAGGTGCCTGAAAGCCATTTCTTCTCTAATGAGCTCTTTTAGGAACAAGCAGAGTAGGACTCCTCAGGCAGAAACTTCTACACACCTGTTATGAGAAGAGGATTGCATCAGAAGAAAGCACACAGTGGTCCAGGGTGAGGCTGTGAACATTCACATCCTGGGAGCCCTCCAATTCTTAGTCCCTATTTGCTCCCAATTCTCTCTCCTTCTGAGAGCATTTCTGCTGGTCCCCACAATAAGAGGAATCACTCACCATTCTGCTACCCCCGCACACACATTTCCCCTAGCATCCCCCTTCCATATCATAAATACATTGACTTCTCTTTGCAGAAAGCACTCTCCAGACCCAGCTCTCACGCTTTCTACCCGCTCCCAGGCCTTTGCCCTTAAGTTACTCCGAGAGGTCTCTCTAAAGAAGCCTTTCCTCGCTGGACAGCTGCCTACTTCTGGGAGTGGAGTGAGGAAGTGCAGGAGAGTCGACTTCTTTCTCCTCCAAAAGGAAGCAAAGAAGGGTAGATCTCCTCCCCTCCCCCCCCCTCCCACCCCCTTCATTGTTGAGGCTCTCAAGCCAAGCACTTCCCTGACCTCAGGCCTGTCCTCTTCCGGGGCCCAGTTTGGGTCACCTGGCGTGAAAGGTAGATAAGCAGGTATTTGGGGAAAATGGGGGAGGCAGCAAGTGGAAGAGGGTTAGGAATCTTCACACAACCCTTCGCCCTCTGCTCTGCTGCCCTCTCGGATGGCTCCACATATAGTGTCACAACCCCATCCGGAGCACCATCTGCCCGCTGGGCGTAATCGGGCTTCCCGGGGTCGGCTCTAAGATGCACGCCAGAAGCCCTGCCCGCGTCCTCCTGAGGGCACTCGCAGATTCGAGCCCGAAATCCAAGAACCCATACCTGGTCGTCCCTTTTCTCTTTGGAATCAAACTTAGCCATACATCCTGGGAAGTTTGCGGCATCACATCGGCGTCCTCCAGAACGGAGCATGACCCGGGCTTTCATCTCCGTTCTTCTCCCCGGACGCAACCACGCACGGCCACTCCAGCTCTCCAAACGAGGCTCTGACTACGGTGCCTGGTTACCCTGGGTTGCCGAGGAGACCCTGCCAGCAGTGAGAGATCTCCATCGCCACTTCGCCGCAGAACAAAGAGCTGGAGTCTGCAGCCTGGGTCTGAACTGCGCTTGCGCATTGCCCTGGGAACCGCAGGGACGAATCTCCCCAAATTCGAAGGCTGAGCCGTTCTGTTCCCCAGGCCACTTCCCATCTGGCAAATCCACCGCGGCGCACGGAAGAAAATATTGCGCTCCCAAGCAGACAGCCCCCTACTTCCTACCTCCCCTCCGCCCGCTCCCCGTCCCCCCTGTGCCAGGTCCCGAGGCTTTCTACACTGAAACTACATTTCCCAGAGGCCTCGGCGGGGCGTCGCCGGTCCAGTTTGCAGATAACTCCCCGCGTGCTCACTGGGAGTTGCGGCTTTGATTCCGCTCTGGTCAGATTGGGACTCGGTCTCTGCCTTGAAACACGCCCAAGCTAGAGGCTAGCGATAAGTTGGGATAAGGCAGGTCAGTCTGGTGGAGCGGCGCCAGGTCCGCTGAGGAGTGCGGCTCAGGAACGGTCCCGGAGGACGGAGTAGCCGAAAGGCGCGCGCCAGACCAAAGACCGAGACTGTGCATCGGCCTGGACGCAACCGACACTGACAGTGTGGCCGGCTGTCGGGCCTGGAGTGGTTCGGCGAGAAATGGGATGCGGAGGCGGGAGGACGAGGGCCGAAGGATGGCAGATGAGTGAGGAGGCTGCCGCGGAGGTTCGGGACCTGGGCGGTGGCGTCGGGCACGGTGCCTGGGAAGCATAGAGCAGGTGGAAGAGTTGGCTCTTGGCGATTTATCTGGATTTTCAGGAAGATGAGAGGGTTTCAATTTTGTAGGTGGTGAAAAATTCAAGTATGTGACCTGAGGTTTGTCAGGGAACTAACCCGTTGGCTACCTCTTAGGGAGCAGTATCAGTGACTTTCATGTGACACTACAGCATTGTTTGGGGTTTTATTGAAGGTTTCTATAGATACCTACTTGGAGCACTTATGTGTGAGGCATTGTTCTAGGGGCTGAAAACCCTGCACTTATTCAGGTGTAATTCTATTCGGGGAGGAAGTCAATAAACAAAATATCAGATACTGATGACAGTGAAGCTGGGTTAAGTTTCAGAGTGTGACAGAGGTTCGGGATTATTTTAAGTAGCGTTTTAGGAAGTTCTCAGAAAATATTGAGCAGACACTGGAATACAGTGGGGGAGGAAATCATGTGACTCTCTGGGGGGAAACCCTCTAAGTCGGAGGGAACAGGCATGCTGTCCAGAGAAGGGTACCTGGTTGAGTTTGAGGCTTAGAAGTCCAGTATGACTGGAGAGAGCCTGGTGAACAAGGGAGAGGGGGAGATGAGTTCAAAGGGTAACTAGAACCCTTGAAGACGATTGCAGGACTTAATCTGTGTGTGATGGGAAACCATTACAGGTGTTTGAGCAAAATAGTGACATGGCTGAGCATACTTGGACAGAATCACTGGTCAGTTGTGTGGAGAACACACTATGGTGGGGCTAGAAGGAATACAGGGAAACCAGTTAGTAAGCTATTACAGCAGGCTGGGGCGGAACTGACTCCCAGTTTTATAAACCTTTTTACAAGGTATGTTTTGAGAGCATAGTCATTCTAAGATAATTAAGGTTTCTGGACGCCATGCTATGGAGTTTGGATATTATTGTTTTCAGGTACATGAGGGTGATAACATTTGTTGGGTACTAACTACACGCTGGACACTTTCATAAGCACTTTACATTACTTACCTAATGCAACCTACTAGTAAAGCTGTGAGGTTTGCACTATTAACAAATGAGAAAAGGGAGGCACCAAGGTTAAGTGCCTTGCCCAAGGTGTCATGTCTAATGCATGGAACCAGGAGTGCTGCACCTGTTGATAGAGGAAAGGTACAAAGTCCTCATTACTTGTTGCCCGAGATGGCTGAGAACTGACATACAGGGTCTAAGACTTCCAAAACTCCTGAAAAAGTAGTGAAACCTCCATTTATCTGGGTCATGTGTCCTGGTGCTCCCTCCATGGGTTAATATTTTATTGACTTTGAGTTACCACATCCATCTTAGGCTTCAATAACTTCATTCTTCTTCTTCCCCTTATCCTGTGCCTTCCTTTTGAGCCTTTAATGTGCTGCTGTCTTAATCACTTTCTTCTATTTTCTACCCATTTCTTCACTGCCTTTCCTCCCATCTACTTGTATTCTTGAGATGGAATGAGGTATAAGAAAAATAGGTGAAGGGAAAGGAGGAAACTGGGTGAAATGAAGAAAAATTTAAAATCTCAGTTTCTGAAGATACAGTTTAGTGTTCCGTTCCTCCTTTGTCTTTGATGTTCGAACTCCATGAATTAAAACTGCCCAAAGTCCAAACACTGAGAATCCACAGGGAACCTCTTCCATTGTCACCCACAAACATCTGCACCCATCACTGATTACCACCTCTTCCAGTGGAAAGTGTCCTTCCCAGTGAAAAAGACTCCTGCATCCTTTACCTGTGCTCCAAATCTTATTTTCCCACTTTGAGATGCACATCCCCTCCTTTATGCACCTTTAGAGTCTCCACACCTCTTTCATTATTTTTAAAAATATGAAATTGATTTCAGAGAAGGGAGAGGAAGAGAAAGATAAAGACATCAATGATGACGGAGAATCATTGATCAGCTGCCTCCTGCACACCCCCTACTGGGGATTGAGCCTGCAACTCAGGCATGTGCCACGATCGGAATTAAACCCTGACCTTCTAGTTCATAGGTCGATGCTCAACCACTGAGCCACACCGGCTGGACTCCACAGCTCTTTTAGGAGATAAACATGCTCAATTCTTCTACCTTAAGTCATACAAACACATTTTCAGCAGATTGTGGGCTAAGTCAACACCTTTATCAAACCACCTTTTCTTTGTCTACCTACTATAGAGGCTCCAAGAGCAAATGCTTATTTTCTCAGTCTCCTTTGCTATTAGTCTCCATGTAACACAGCTGCGGTCAAGGAGATGTAAGCAGTAGTCTGCTGAAGGGTGTCTGGGAAAACCTTTTCTGATAAAAGGTAGTGATGTTGCTAGTGCTACACACTCCATTTCTTCTTGCATTGAATGCAGATATTTTACCTGAAGCTGTGGCAGCCATGTGCCCATGATGGAAAAGCCATGAAACTCAAGGCATTGAATTATTTTGTCTCTGAACAATCCCACCCAACTCCAGATTTATTATATGAGGAAATAAATCCCTACTTGCTCGTAAGCCATTGTTAACTGGGCTTTCTATTGATGTAGCCAAAAGCTCTTCTGATAGAGGTTCTTTCAACCCCAATCTCCCTCTAGTTATCTTTCTAAACTCCTTTTCTAGTCAAGCTACTAAGTCCTTTTCAACCTTTAACTCACTCTTTAACCTACTAAAATTTACATAGATTATCAACCAAACTAAGGGCAATATTTATATTTTTATCTTACTTTAACCCTCTGTAGCATTTGAAAATATTAACTACTAGAGGCCCAGTGCATGAAAACTTATGCACTGGAGGGGGAGTCCCTCAGCCCGGCCTGCTCCCTCTCACAGTCCGGGAGCCCTTAGGGGTGGGAGGCGACCCGGCGATCAGGGGAAGGCGACGCCCCCATCACACCTCTGCTGCTGCCACTGCCAGCAGCACAAGCCTCAGCTGGCCCTGGTTACCTGAGCCTCGGGTGGCCCTGGGCGGCTGGGAAGCCACCATCCAAGGCTTGCCTGTGCCTCCGGCTGGCCCTGGGCAGCTGGGCAGTCGCCATTCGAGGCTTGCCTGCACGTCAGGCTGGCCCTTGGGGGCTGAGGGGACTGGGGGACTCTGGAGGCAGGCACCCCAGTAGGGCTGAGGGGACTGGGCGCCTCCATTTTGTGGCTGTGGGTGCCACCATCTTTGAGGGCATGGCAGTCAATTAGCATATTCTCTCCTTATTGGCTGTGGGCATTGCCATCTTTGAGGGTGTGGAAATTAGCATATGCCCTCCTTATTGGCTGTGGGCACCGCTGTCTTTGAGGGTGGGGTAGTCAATTAGCATATTCCCTCCTTATTGGCTGTGGGTTCCACCATTTTTGAGGGCAGAGCAGTCAATTAGCATATTCCCTCCTTATTGGCTGTGAGCAACGCCATCTTTAAGGGCAGGGCAGTCAATTAGCATATTCCATCCTTATTCGCTGTGGGCGCCGCCATCTTTGCGATGGCATGAGGGTCAATTAGCATATTCCCTCTTTATTAGATAGGATTTCTATCCCTACATTAAAGTTCTCCTTTTACTTCTGTTCCACAATGTTCTCCTGATTTTTCTGTTTTTTGTGTTTCTCTTAACTGTTGTTTCCAAAGTATGTTCCAAGACCTCCAGTGGATGCCTAAAACAATAAGTTGTACTGAACTATATATATATATATAGATAGACAGATAGATAGATAGATAAATAGATAGGTATATAGATACACACACACACTATGTTTTTTCCCATAAATACATACTTAAGATAAAGTTTAATTTACAAATTAGATACAGTAAAAGATTAACAGTAACTATTGAGAACAATTTTAACAAGATACTGTAATAAGTTACATGAACGTGGTCTCTCAAAATATCTCATTGTACTGTACTCAGCCTTCTTGTGATGACGTGACATGATACAGTGGCTATGTGATGAGATCACAAAGAAGTGAGGTAGCATGGGAATTCAGCATGCTACTCAGAATGGTGCGCAATTTAAAACATGAATTGTGGGGGTTCTTTTGGAATTTTCCATTTAATATTTTTGGATCCAAGGTTGACTGTGGGTAACAAACTGTGAAAAGCAAAACCATGAATTGGGGCTTGGGGAACTATTATATTCCCAGAGAACCCTCTAATCAATGCCCTACTACTTAGTGTATAGTCTATTATGTATCTTCACTTGGATATCCACATACTCATCAAAATGCCCCCAGACTGAACTCATCATTGCCCCACAAATTGGTCAACTTTTTATTTTTAGTTATGGCATCCCTATACATCCAAATAAATTCAAGCATTCACATTTAATCAGTTACCACATTATCTAGATCAGTGGTTCTCAACCTTGGCTGCACATTAGAATCACCTGGGAATCTTTTTAAAATCCTGATTTCTGGGCCTCACCCTCGGAAATTCTGTTTCTTTGTTACTAATGTTGTGGCCCCACCCCATAAAAAAGAAACAGAATTTCTGGAGGATGTGGCCCAGAAATCAGGATTTTAAAAGATTCCCAGGTGATTCTAATGTGCAGCCAAGATTGAGAACCACTGATATAGATTCTGTCTCATTTTTGCCTGAATTCTTCCTCTCCCATCTCACTGTCACTTTCTCAGTTTAAACCTTGGAAAACAAGAATGTATCATATTTATTTTGATTTTCTAATCATGCCTAACACATGTTTATAGCACGTATTAAATGTGTGTGAAATAAAATTGTCTTTACTATAGGTCTATAAAATCTCCATGATTGTTTTGCATATGTTTGAATTACAAAGATTTTGTTAATGTGAGATTTTTATTTCTATTAGTGTTCAGCCTAGCTTCCTTTTCACTCGATTGTCAGTATGATACAAAGATATGTATTTGAGTCCTAGGAAAAGACTATAAGTTATATTATTTTCTAAGTAATTAGCTTATTTAACAACAATTTAATGACTGTTAATTGAGGACTCAAAACAGCATACCATTGCATTAAGATTTGTACAATTATTCCATCACCTGTTTGCAACCAGCCTATGTTTAGAGGAGAAAATAATGCAAGGAGAAGGGGGTAGGCATGGGAGAATAATAGGATTTGGTAGAGATAGAGAATTTTAACTCACAACATCCAGAGAAACCAGACTGCAAAATAGTAGCATCTAATAACATACATAACGTGGTAAAAGATTAAGGATGTCCCAACATTCATTATATTTACAGGTTTGTTGCTTTATAGAGCTAAAAGGGAT
This sequence comes from Myotis lucifugus, assembly GCF_000147115.1. Taxonomy (NCBI): domain Eukaryota; kingdom Metazoa; phylum Chordata; class Mammalia; order Chiroptera; family Vespertilionidae; genus Myotis; species Myotis lucifugus. The sequence continues at coordinate 369,434 of NW_005871434.1, read as the reverse complement.
CCTGGAGATCTTCTAAATCCAAAATCCCTCATTTATCAAATAAGGGCACTGTGACCTGGTGAAAGTTGGTGACTTGTCCAAGTTAGTGACAGATCAGAGTACATACCAGGCCTTTGGGCTGTCCAGTTAAGCACTCTCACATATTCTCTCCGATGTGAAATCTCTGACATCCAAAGGAGAATCTGCAGTATGACACGACAGAACTTATCTTCAGCATGAATCCTCATTGTTTAGAATATCAGCTACTTAAGCCTTCGGATGCAAAGTTTTACTTTCTAATTCAATCAAGATTTTCCACTTTTATATGATTCCTCTGCAGTGGTCTGTATCATCGGATATGGTATAATATACTTCAACTAAAAGATTCCTAAAATCATTACATTTATTGGTTTCTACATGACATGATATATCAGATTATCACTAAAGAGTTCATCATAACGAGCCCAGTGAAAATTTTCCTCATGTATGAGTTCTCTGATGCCGTGTAAGGTTTGTACTCCGACTAAAGGCTTTCCCACATTCACTACACCGATAGGGTTTCTCTCCTGTATGAGTTCTCTGGTGCACTACAAGGGATGAATTCTTAATGAAGGCTTTCCCACACTGATCACATTCATAGGGTTTCTCACCAGTATGAATTCTTTGATGCTCAATAAGGTATGCACTCTGGCTGAAGGCCTTTCCACATTCATTGCATTCATAAGGTTTCTCTCCAGTGTGAATAACCCGATGTACAGTAAGCGATGATCGTCCAGTAAAATGCTTTCCACAAATGATGCACTCATAAGGCTTCTCTCCAGTATGAATCCTCCGATGCTGAGTAAGAGATGAATTCTTACTGAAAGCTTTTCCACACTGATTACATTCAAAAGGTTTTACTCCAGAATGAAGTCTCTGATGTTCTATAAGGTATGTACTTTGGCTAAAGGATTTCCCACATTTGTTACATTTGTAGGGTTTTTCTCCAGTGTGATTTCGTTGATGCAGGGTAAGAGTTGAGCTCTTACTGAAGGCTTTTCCACATTCACTACACTCATAGGGTTTCTCTCCTGTATGACTTCTCTGATGTACAATAAGGTGCATACTTTGACTGAAAGACTTCCCACATTCATTACATTCATAGGGTTTTTCTCCTGTGTGAGTTCTTTGATGCACTGTGAGATTCATACTTTGGGTAAAAGCTTTCCCACATTCATTACATTTGTAGGGTTTCTCACCAGTATGAATCCTTTCATGTTGAATAAGGGATGAATTCTTTCGGAAAGCTTTTCCACACTCTTTACACTGATAGGGTTTTTCTCCAGTATGAGTTCTTTGATGAACAGTAAGGTTCATGCTTTGACTGAAGGTTTTGCCACATTCATTACATTTGTAGGGTTTCTCTCCAGTATGAATTCTTTGATGTACAGTAAGAGAGGAACGTTCAGTGAAGTGCTTCCCACATACATTGCACTTATAGGGCTTCTCCCCAGTATGAATCCTCTGGTGCTTAAGAAGGGATGAGCTCTGGCTGAAGGCTTTCCTGCATTCATTACATTCATACATTTTCTTCCCTACAAACATTCTTTGAATCTTAATTAATTCAGAATTTTGTTTATCTTTTCCATGTGAATTCTGATAACAGGGCCTTTTTCCCATAGGAGTACTTTGTTGTATATCAATGATTGAACCCTGATTGGAACATCTTTCAAATTCATTACCTCTACATACCCTCCTCTCCGTGAGATTTCCCTTATGGGTAACTGCCACTTGACCCAGATGTCTATCCTGGTTTTTCTGTTGGCCCTCTAACCAATTATCAGGTTCCCAGGTTTCCCTTAAAGAAGAATGCCAGAGACTTTCCTTTTCCATTATTACCCAATAGGATAAATCTTCAGTAATGATGGGCTCTGGAGTTGACTCTTTGGATTCAAGTCTTGCCTCCCAGTCTGTAAAAAATAAAAAATTCAAATGCACATTGGTTTCTATGTTGGAAGACTGAAAACTGTATAAAGTGGGAATGAGAATAAAATTGAGAATACATGGCACATTTGGAGAGCTTTTAAAGATGTCCCTACAATTAGGAAGAGAATTGGAAAGAAAGGAAAAAACAGCAAACCAGTCCACAAATATGAGAACTAGAAACAGGGTAAGCAGAGAAAAGAGTGAGCCTATGCAGAAGGGATAGACATTGAAGTCACTGACCACTAGACAAGGCTAAATAATGAAGATGGAACTAAAGGAAAATATACAGAAGACCGGGGATTGCAAGAGGAAGATCAGAAAGCCCTGCCATGTTGTACCAACTGTTCTTACCGGCCATTTCTTCCTACCTATAATTCTAATACTAAATCTTCAAAAAGTTCACAGAGTGACACAATGAAGACTGTCAACCCTGAATCAGACAACCAGTTCAACACTTACCATCTTAACTAGCTACTTGTTTCTCTAGGTCTGAGTTTTGACAGTTATAAAATGAGGATAAGAACAATCTGATAAGGATAATGTATATAACCTACCCTTTGGGAACATATTTGTCTGGAACATATTTGAAATTCAAACTCTTAAGGGAGGATAACACAATCTAAAAGCTTCCCCTCCCCACACACAAATTTCAAGCAGGCTGTAATTTTCTCACAAAGGTTAAGCGAGTCCTAAAGGGCCCTACACTTTCCTAAATACCCATTCCTTAAAGATGAGAACTGGTGGTGGGGGCAGGCAAGGGAGAATCTGTTGAACTGCTTCAGAAGGAGCTGAAAGAAGGACCACTCAGGCTCTATTTTCTGATCCCATTTCTTATTCCAGACAAAATGACCTAGTGGCAATAAGAGGCAGAGGACAGGAAACTATAATCTGCGAATCTGTTAGCTTGATCAGAGTCAACAGAGCAGAGATAAACACTGAAGCAACAAAGTTTGGCATGTGAGCAGGAGGCTTTACTGTGAAGCAGGGTTATGCATTAACTGGACCTCCTCCTTACAACCTGACCTGCTTACATAAAAGATAAAAAGTGGACATCCTAGTGGAATCCACCTCCAAAACACACCACCAAGTAACCACAGAAAGGACCTATCCAATCAAGTATGAAAATAACAGGCAACACATGAATTAGAGATGGCCACTTGCCCCACCTCACTATCATATCCAGCTACCAAACTAAAATTCTTTGAGAACATTTAAAGTGCCACCCAGGCAAACATAAAGAGCAAAAGGGGGTTTCATCCTGTTAGACAAAGTCCAGATAGAACTACCTCCATTCAAAGATAAATGATACACAGAAAATACCAAGTTTGGAAACTACATAGAGGGTTAAGAAATAAAGTTTTAAAATAATGTAAACAATGAGAAGAAAAAAGCATAAAAATCAAAAGGGAAAACAAATATTGGAAGAATAATTACATGCTTCCAGCCATCCAAAGACATCATAAAGTTTTTTTAAAAGTTTCATACTGGGGAAAGATATCTATAACAATAACCCACAAAGAACTAGAACCTAGACTTGGAAAACAATATCTATGGAACACTAAACCCACTAGAAAAACCAGCAAGACTTGAAGAGGCACATAAGAAGTGGAAATCTGAATGAATGGTTTAGCAAGTCCACTATCAGGTACACACACCTAGGTAAATCTAACTTACAAAGGTATACCATTCATAATTTTAAAAGTAGCAGTGCACAACAGCAAAAAAATGGAAGCAACACAAGTATCAATAATAGAATAAATAACTAAATTGTCAAATATATATACAATGGAATAATTGACAACAGTGAATGTTTGTGTCTCCCCAAAATTCCTATGTTGAAGCTAAATTCCCAATGGTATTAGGTGGGATTTGGGGGAGGTCAAAGGTCATGAGGGCAGAGGGGTGATGGGAGTAGTGCCCTTATAAGGAGAGATGAAAGAGCTTGTTTCCTGTCTCTCCACTCTCTAGCATGTGAGGACACAGCAGGAAGGAGTTGTCTCTAAACCAGGATGAGGGCCCTTACCAACAACCCAACCACACTGGCATTCTGATCTCAGACTTACAGCCTCTGGAACAGTGAGAACGTTATTTGACTTTTAAGCTACCTGTATAGTGTACCCTGTTATAGCATCCTGAATTAAGACTAGTTAAAATTAATAAACTATAGCTATACATATCAATATGAATGAATGATTTAAAGTCACAGAAAAATATATATAGCAAGAGTCCACTTAAAGTTTAAAAACAGATTAAAACTAAATATGCTGTTTATAGGTTCATTTATGGATGACAATACTTAAAGAAAAGGGAAGAGAATTATCACAAAAGTGAGAATAGTCATTATGTCCCAGAGAGAGGTTAAGAGTGTGTGAATGAGGAGCACACAAATCATGGCAAGGATAACAGTATTTTTCTGTTTCTTACTCTAGGTTCTGGTGCCTAGGTGTTTGCTTTATTATTCATTAATCTTTACCATTATTAACTATAAAAAGATGCAGTATGGCATAATGGCTAAGACAACAACTCTGGAGCCATACTACCTGGCTCAAATTTGAGTTCCACCACAGTTAGCTGTGTGACCTTGAGCAGGTTACTTAACATGTCTATATTCTTTTTCTCACCTGTTAAATGGTCCCTATCTCTCACAGTGTTGGTGTAAGAACAAATGTTAGTTAATAGTTATAGTATTTATATTAGAAGAGTATGTCAGTTTTGTTAAATAATATATATATTACACATTCTTCTGTATATATAACATTTCAAAAAATAAGAACAAAATACTATTTTAGAAAATACTAATGAAAGTTTAAAAATCATTATGTATTACAGAAAACTTAACAGTAAGATTAATTTTATCTCTATGGAATTTAGATACTTCATTTAAAAGTTTTCCTGGCCCTGGCCATTGGGGCTCAGTTGATTGGGCGTTATCCCTTGACCAAAGAGTTGCCAGTTCGATTCCTGGTCAGGGTACATGCCTGGGTTGCAGGAAGCAGCTGATCGATGTTTCTCTCCCATCAATGTTTCTCTCTCTAAAAACCAATTAAATAAATAGTACTTATATTTATTTATTTATTCTGAAGACTTGCTCCCCCCCAAAAAAAATTGATTACCTACAAATTTTTAAAATACTGGCTGATGTGACTCAAGAATTCAACTTGGCCAGTACTCTATTAAAGAAAAACAAAACACATTCTTAAATATGACAGACTCAGTAATTACAGCACTTCTAAAGCATTCCTGAAATATTACATGAAATATGCAATTTACACAAAGGATTTATCCAGGAATTCCAGAAGGTTCACTCCTAGGAATCTATTAATATCATACTAGGTCATGGATAAAGGACACATGATCAACAGATAGATGCTTCAAAAAAATATTTGATAATATCCAACATCCAATCCTGATTCAACACCAAAAATCTTAGCACTGTCAAGCATAAAAATAAAACACTGTAAAAATTCACAATAACAGAATCAAGAAAAGGGTGTTTATTATTACTGCTACTATTTAATATTGTTCCAAAAGTATGACTAATAAAATTAGACAACTGAGAAGGGAGGAAACTTTATTTTTCTGATTACATGACTATCTGGAAAACAAAACTGTTAGGGTGGCTTTATGAAGAATCAGTGAAATATTGTGGGCTTGGAACTTGAGTACTAAGGGTAAAAAAACTAACTCTTCCAAGACTGGGAAACATTTCTTGCTATTTTGCTATTTTATTAAATAAAAACTCTGTTTTGCACATAGCACTATGCTTGGCCATGATAAGGTTTAATGATTGTTAACAATTAATATTACCATTATTTTATGTTATACAATATATACCTTTCTTCCTTTCCTTTTTCCTAAACAGGACTTTCAAGTGGCCCATACTCCCTTCTTGCATTAAAAATGCCTAGTTAGCCCTAACCGGTTTGGCTCAGTGGATAGAGCGTCGGCCTGCGGACTGAAGGGTCCCAGGTTCTATTCTGGTCAAGGGCATGTACCTTGGTTGTGGGCACATACCCATTAGGGAATGTGCAGGAGGCAGCTGATCGATGTTTCTCTCTCATCGATGTTTCTAACTCTCTATCCCTCTCCCTTCCTCTCTGTAAAAAATCAATAAAAATAAATTTTTAAAAACTCCTAGTTAAAGAATAGGATTTTTATATTCTTTTGGTACTTGTCAGGTCATGAACAGGAGTCCTCAGGACTGTGGGGTCTGGGAAAGCACAGGTCTTTCAGTATTTATGGCTGGGACGGCCATAGTAGAGGCTGAGAGCCTGCAAAGTATTGGAGTGGGTATGGGGCTTGGGCAGTATTGCCCACTCTTCTTAGAACAAGTTTGTTTACTTTCCCTGTTTATATTTTTTCCATCCCCTGTGTAGTATTTCAGCTACTCCTCCCACACAACCAGACAATTTCAATACTCACGTGACTGAACTTCTGGCTTACACTCTTGCTACCCTATAATGCAGTCTCCATGCAGCAGCCAAACTGCTCTTCTGAATATGACCAATCATTCATTCAATAAATGTACATTGAGTCAGGCACTGTTCCAAGTGCTAAGGCTATAGCAATGAATAAAATACATTTCTGCCCTTAGGGAACTTATATTTTAGTGAGAGGAAGGGCAGTCAACATAATAAACAAGTATAATACTTAGTATTTAAGTGGTATGCCTTATGGATAAAATAAAAGCCATAAAATGGAAATGCTATATAATAAAAGCACAGTATGCAAATTGTCCCCTCAACCAGAGGTCTTCTGGGAGTTTGACCAGGGGGCAGGGGCAGGGCCAGCTGGGGGAAGGGAGGGAGGCCCCAGCCAGAGGCAGCAGGCGGCCAGGGGAAGTGAGGGAATACCCAGTTGGCAGCCAGCAGCCACTAGGGACCCTACCAGTGCACAAATTTCGTGCACTGAGCTTCTAGTCCTATATAATAAAAGCCTAATATGCTAAGTGTCCAACCGTTGGTTCAACCATTTGACCAGTCGCTATGACGCACACTGACCACCAGGGAACAAACACTCTGACCGGTAGGTTAGCTTGCTGCTGGAGTCCGGCCAATAGGGACTGGGAAAGACGGGCCAGACACGCCCTGGAGCCTTCCCAGGGTCCCTCCCCAGCCCCGATCATGCACCAGTGGGGTCCCTCAGCCTGGCCTGTTGGGATCAGGCTGAAACCAGCTCTCTGACATCCCCCGAGGGGTCCCGGATTGCAAGAGGGCGCAGGCCAGGCCGAGGGGCCCCACCAGTGCACAAATCCATGCACCAGGCCTCTAGTAGGGAATATAATGAGTGAGGGGGAAAGTTTGTAATTTTAAATAGCATCTTCAAGAAAGGTTTCGCTGAAAAAGTGACTGAAGTGAAGGCTTTGGGGAGTGCCCTAGCTGGTTTTGCTCAGTGGATAGACCATCAGCCTGCAGATTGAAGGGTCCTGGGTTCAATTCCGGTCAAGGGCACGTACCCAGGTTTTGGGCTCCATCCCCAGTAGGGGGTGTGCAGGAGGCAGCCAATCAATGATTCTCTCTCATTATTGATGTTTCTATCTCTCTCTCCCTCTCCCTTTCTCTCTGAAATAAAACGTAAATAAATAATAAAACTTATTAAAAGAAAAAAAGACTTTGGTGACTAAGGGGGAGGATTAAGAGGCCTACTGAGGGGAGAGCACCCCAGATGGAAGGAACTGCCCACGCTGATGCCCTGAGGCAAGGGTGGGCTGCCTGTGTAAGGATGACCAAACTTTTGGATACTCCTATATTTATTATAGTCTTTTACATCAGTTTTCCTACTAATGGAAGCAAAGACATGTGTCTGTACCAAACATTACTGAGACTCACATTAGAATGAAGTTAGTAGATATAAATAGGGACTCTGAAACAGTATATAAATTCTCTATTTGTGTGTATATACATATATATTTACACACAAAAACGCATATATACACAGGTAGTCACCCAGTACATCTAGAATGATATAAAATCATGTATGAAACACAAAAAATAGATTTTCAGGTTTAACAGTATCTCCTGAGAGCTTTAAAAGTTATATAATCTCTATACCTTATTTTTAAGCATAATCTTTGAGAATATATTTCTAATATTTTACACATGTTCTTAATTTGTTTCCTTCAAAACTGACAACTGATTAAAGACTAAAAATACACTGCTTTCCATGTTACTAATCTTTGTTTCAACAAGTTTATTAGTGCTAATACTGTCTCCAGACACAGCACTTTTAAATTTACATTTTCTACTCAGCTTTGATAAAATAGTAAAACCTAACAAAGCATTCAACAACTGTACACATAAAAACTTTAGCATAGAAACAGAAAACAATCATCTAAGAAGATATTAGGCCAGGCCCGGCCAGTGTGACTCAGTGGTTGAGTGTCAACCTATGAACCAGGAGGTCACGGTTCAATTCCCAGTCAGGGCACATGCCCAGGTTGCAGACTCAATCCTGGCATTGGGGGAGGGGGGGGGTCATGCAGAAGGCAGCCAATCAATTATTAACTCTCATCATTGATTTTCCTATCTCTCTTTCCCTCGCCCTTCCTTTCTCCAAAATAAATAAAAATGTATTTTTTTAAAAAGAATATTAGGCCAGGATATAGAAGTTCTATTTTCACTAAATATACTAGGAAACAAGAAGTCACAGCAAGGCAAGAAAATAATGATTGATTGATTGATTGATTGATTGATTTTTTAGAATTAGCATTAAACTCTAAGACAAAAACAAACAAAACAAAAAACCTGTGTTTAAATTCTGGCATGTCATTTCACCTCTCCGAGTTTATACTTCCACTATGAAAGGCTAATGATACCTACCCCGTGGGATTGTTATGATAAGCACATCAGATGATAGCCAGGGAAGAGCCAAGCACAGCACTCAAGCAATGCTTTCTTGTCTTGATTTTGGTCAGGACAATAAGACTAAATGGTAGTTTACTTTGGCATCAACATTAAAAAAAACCTGCAAAGATCTGGAGTTTTCACATCATCTTGTTTCCTAGGCTCCATGCTCTCCCTCCACTTTTAATTTCTCCTTTCTAACAGATATCTCTGCTCTTGTAAATTCATTCAAGTCTCTTCCTTGGTAAAAACCAAATCGGAGGCACTCAACCTCTGAATTCTTTCAGTTCTTGCCCTTTCTTCTTTTTCCTCAAAGTTAACCTTGTAGAAATGACAGTCTATACTTAAGTCTTTAATTATTTACATTCCAACCCACAGTGCGTTTCCCTCACACCAGAAACGCTCTCCGCTGGGTCACAGACCACTTTTACCTTCTTGGCACTATTGCACTCACCCTCTACTTTTCTCTCTTCCTTTAGCTCTCCCTAAATTCTCTCCTCCTTCTTTGACCACTCTTTGTCCCCTTTGCTAGAGTATCTTTGGCTCCCAGTCAAACATTATTGTTTTTTGTTTTGTTTTGTTTTTTTAAATATTTTATTGATTTTTTACAGAGAAGAAGGGAAAGGGATAGAGAGCCAGAAACACTGATGAGAGAGATTGATCAGCTGCCTCCTGCACGCCCCCCACTGGGGATGTGCCCACAACCAAGGTACATGCCCTTGACCAGAATAGAACCTGGAACCCTTCAGTCCGCAGGCCGACGCTCTATCCACTGAGCCAAACCGGTTTGGCAAACATTATTTTTCTTTAGGGCAGTGGTTCTCAACCTTCCTAATGCCGAGACCCTTTAATACAGTTCCTCATGTTGTGTTGACCCCCAACCATAAAATTATTTCCGTTGCTACTTCATAACTGTAATTTTGCTACTGTTGTGAATCGTAATGTAAATATCTGATATGCAGGATGTATTTTCATTGTTACAAATTGAACATAATTAAAGCATAGTGATTAATCACAAAAACAATATGTAATTATATATGTGTTTTCCGATGGTCTTAGGCAAACTCTGTGAAAGGGTCGTTCGACCCCCAAAGGGGTCGCAACCCACAGGTTGAGAACCACTGCTTTAGGGTTTCATCCTTGCTGCTTTACCTTGATCGTTCATTCTTCTTAATAAGACAAATTGATATGAATGTCACACATATAACTCTCCAAATCTGTCTTTCGCCTGATTTCTAAAAATTCTACTTGATGTCATTCAATATTCAACTCAACAAACATATATTAAATACCTCTCTGGCAGGCATTGTGCTAGGCAGAGAATATAAAGAAAACTAAGCTCTAACTAAGTGCCAGGCGGGTAGTTAATAAAAAAAAAAAAAAAGAAAACTAAGCTCAATCATGACAATTCAGTGAACCTACATACTAGTGGCTAGACAGACATTCAAAGAGACAAGGAAAACAGTGTGAAATGCAGTCATAAACAAGTGAAGAATCTTTTTTTTTAAACCTACAGCACCTGGTAACAAGTGAGGAATTTTTAGGATCCAGTCCGGTGGAGAAGTCTGAAGATAAAGAAATTAGAGAAGACAACAAAGTATCAAGAATACATGTGTTTGCTTCTGCTGCCTCCAGAAAGCCCACCAGAATGACAGTGGGGTAATGACAAAGACCTATATAAACCCACTGGAATAATCTAGGGAACAGGGGGGGAATGCTACACATGCATACAAAAAAATAATAATAATCTAAATATCCTCATACAGACAAGAGAAGTTAAGGCATGCATTAAAATAGCAATTAAAAAGGAAGAAACATGCAGAGAATGAGAAGGCTCACAGAAATTTTAAAAACAAAAATGAAAGTAGAAACAAATTTTTTCAAAGAACTAAAGATAAAGTTTAAGAAAATCTTCACATCTCCTTGCAATCTTCCCTTCAAACATGCCAGCACCTCCTGTCCCGTGCCCAGAGTGTCCCCCGTGCAGCCCATCATGGTTAGTAGCTACTCAACAGTCACCTCAGAGGAAAGGCCCTCCCTGACTGCCCCTGTAAAAGTCCACGGTTAACTCTTCTAGTTCCCGATGCCACTATTTCTCCACACGGCACTATGACACTGTGATACTCATTCCCTCCCTCCTTCCTTCCTCTTCTGTCCCTTCTCCCTCCCTGTCTCCTTTCTTTAGTAATTTAGTCCCTTTCACTAGACTATAAGCTCCATGGGGAAACTGCCTATTTAGGTTATTGCTGTATCTGCAGTGCTAGGAACAGAGCCTAGTGCTCCCAAACCATCTGTTGAACAGAGAGGTTATTTACGTAAAAATAAACACTAGTACAAATAGCAAGAGTAATCAAATCCACACAAATTTGCAATTAAAGCCATTAAGGGATCATTTTATACCTAATAAGTTAGTATTAAAAACATAAAATAATACCCGTTTGTGCAGTATGTAGCAAGAGCCATAAAAATGTGTGTATCCTTTGACCCAGTGATTCTTCTAGAATCCCATACTTTAAAAAGCTTACTGCAAACCAGCAACGATGTTCATCAAATCATTCTTTCATATCAAAATGTTCTTTCACTCATTTATTTTATTGCGTTATATATCTACTACAGGCCTGGTACACGAAAATCGTGCACTAGGGGGGAGGGGGTCCCTCAGCCCAACCTGTGCCCTCTCGCAGTCCAGGACCCCTCAGGGGATGTCTGCCTAAGCCAGCAGTCGTACATCCTTCTCGCAGTCCGGGACTCCTCGGGGGATGTTGCCTGCTGGTTTTCTTCTGACTACTTTTAAGATGTTCTCTGCCTTTGTTTGTTTTTGGGTTTTTTTGTAGTTTCCCTCTAATGCACCCGGTATTAATTTTCTTTCTCCTTGCAGTCCTCGCAGTCCGGGATCCCTCTCGCAGTCCGGGACCCCTCGCTCCTTACCACCCTCCTGCTCGCTCCTTACCGCTCAGCTCACTGCTCCTTAGCGGCAGGCTCCTTACTGCTGGGCTCGCTGCGCCTTAGCACTACCGCGGAGGTGGGAGAGGTTCCTGCCACCGCCGCTGTGCTCACCAGCTGTGAGCCCAGCTTCTGGCTGAGCAGCGCTCCCGCTGTCAGAGCACACTGACCACCAGGGGGCAGCTCCTGCATTGAGTGTCTGCCCCCTGGTGGTCAGTGCACCTCATAGCTGTAATGGTCGCTTAGGATATTATATATAAATAGGTTTAAACTAGAGATCAAAAATTACTTGCCTATTTCACAATTTTTAAAAAGTATGAAAAGAAGTGTATGAACAACACTTTCACACTGAGCAGAGAAATATCCTATATAATAAAAGCCTAATATGAAAATTGTCCCCTCGGGCAGTTGTTCAACCAGAAGTTCAACCAGGAGACCGGGAGTTCAACTGCTCGTTCTGACATGCACTGACCACCAGGGGGCGGCGTGGAACATGGCGGGCATTGGCAGTGGAGTGCTGCTGGCCCCAATAGTCCCTGACGAGAGCAGGACCGCAGTGGGATGGTGGAGCAGGTGAGTGGGCGGCGCCAGGACAAGGCGGGTGCGAGTGGGGGCCCAGGTGTTTCCCAGGGCCCAGTGGTCAGCTATGACCTGCCCTTCCACGCCAGACACTCGCGTTTCCATCGCCGGCCAGGCCTAGGGACTGCACCCATGCATGAATTTCGTGCACCGGGCCTCTAGTAAAGGTATAAAACACATTTTTTTGGAGAAAAGTTGCTAATAATATCTAAAAAAGAAATTTCAATTGTGATGTGGATTAGAAACCAAGTAATAAAGAGTAAAAAGCATTAAGTTTTCACAGGAGAATGGGACTGAATAGGCAGTCAATGCAGATTACAAACTTAGAAATGAGAAAGGAACTATAGAAAATGTAAGGTTACTAGTAACACAGCTGAAGTCATTTCCATTTATTTTTAAATGAAGACTATAAAGTGACGCAGCGAAGAGAAAGGTTAACTTTTTAAAAGCTGACAAATGTTTAAGGGAATAAAGGAAAGGAAACTGTAGATATAGGTTATCGCTAAAAAGAAAGACCAATGACAGGGAGTAAAGAGAATAAGGAGAGAGAAAAGCATGGGTTCAAAGTATAGACAAAGAGGAAACAATCGCTAACTTTACTGCATTTTCTGTGCATCCCAGACAACACAGTAACCCGTTTACTTTACACAGTGTGTCACCAAGGCAAGGACATGTGACACTAGAGAGGAGGAGAGGCATTGATCATGGGAGACATCTGAGAGGACATATATCAAATGTGCAGATGTTCCCAAGAGACCCAGCGATTTCTGAAGTGACTTCTTGCCCAGGTGGCACACTCATTTAACAAGTCCTGACACTACCTGCAGAGATATACCCTGGAAGTTCTTTTGGCATCAAGCTCAGTCCTTCTCGTTTCAGCTAAGAAGTCACACTTGGTTTGGAAAGCTGATTCCCTGCTCAGAGGAACGACATTAAACTTGTGTACTATACTCAGTATAAAAGCTACTTCCAGCACAAGTCTTTTCCCTTCCCCTTCAGGGCTTCTTTTTTTTTTTTAATATTTTTATTGATTTAAGAGAGGAAGGGAGAGGAAGAGAGAGATAGAAACATCAATGATGACAGGAAATCATTGATTGGCTGCCTCCTGCATGTTGGACCAAGCCCGCAACCCAGGCATGTGCCCTTGACCAGAATCGAACCTGGGACCCTTGAGTCCACAGGCGGATGCTCTATCCACTGAGCCAAACCAGCTAGGGCCCTTCAGGGCTTCTTAAAGGGACACAGGGCTTCTTTAGTTTCCCATTTTCCAATTCTCTACAGAAGAGACCTTTCACGTGGAAAGAAAGGACACCAAGCAATTACCCTAAAACAATGCCATAAAATATCCAGGATTTCATGTCCAAATTCATGAATTCCAGAGGTTGTACAAGATGTCAATAGGTGAGGAAAGGTGAGTTACAAGGGGAAGTCCTTACCCAGTGAGACCAAGTTCCTGTAGTTCTCTAGCATCATGTTCCCACACAACTTCCTTGGAGTAGAATCTAGATGAATCCATTCTTCCCACGTGAAATCCAGACACATCCTAGAGTGTCACTGATTCCTGAAACTATAAATTCCTGCTCGACAAAGATTACGCCAATAAAACCCTCTGAGGGAAGTAGAAAAACAAGGAGCCTTAGAAGGGACAGGATAAAGAGACCTCTGTGAGAAAAAATGTGTCATCCCCCAAAAGAAACTAAGCATCTACATTATTATGACACTAGAGGCCTAGTGCACAAAATCGTGCACAGGTGGGGTCCGGACAGCCCGCCCCAATGGGGGCCGATCGGGCCAGGCCGGCGGGGGTGAGGGGACACAGGAGGTTGGCTGGCCGGCCCCGCCCCTGATCCAGCCGGGGGCAGCTGGAGGGAGGGGCTGCCCCACCCCCACCCCCACCCCCAATTGGGCTGGTTAGCTGGCCACAGTGCGCATCATAGCAACCAGCTGTTCTGGTCATTCCGATCGTTCAGGAGTTCTGGTTGCTTGGCTTTTATATATATAGATAATCAGAAATAAATATAAAACAAAGTGCTCTGGCATATAAGGACAAGGAGCAGAGGCACAAGGGAGCAATGGGGACAGTAATGAAGTCTACTCTGGATTATCACTGTTCTGATCACCTCCTATCCACACCACTGGTGAAGGAGGGATTCCCACCTCAAATAGCACAAGATGACCCAACACACCATACCTGGCCCTGGGCAGAGGAGACTCCTCACGGCCTGGGGGAGGAGGACACACAAGCCATGCAGTTGCTCTCAGGAACTGCAAACCAGCAGGAGCAGTGGGAGGCAGACTGTGCAATGACAAGCTGGTGAGGTGATCTTTGGTTTATTTGAACAATTCTGTGGATTGGTAGGGATGTGAAACCCATTAGATTGAGACCTGGGAAGGGTGTGACTGATGGGGCTAACAAGGGAATTAGCTGGGTAGGGAGCCTTTCCAGCTGGATGGGGGCATATTCGGCAAGGGGAACTCATGGTAGGTCTGTGCAGCCCTGTGAGGCTCAAAGTTGCCAAGGCAGCACATGGAATTACAGGCCTTACAATACAGGTGGAAATCCATTACTGGGAGAAAAGCAAGTGCAAACGGGACAAATCTAAACTGTGAGTGAGAACCAATAAAACATCCAGCTTGACCTGACTGGCATTTCAGATGTGTAAGTCTATTTCTGCCTTTTCTGTAGCCCTTAAGACTAGGAAATAAAGCACTGTAAGCATTCAGTATCTGTTTACTAAGTGTGGTGGTTAATTTTATGTCAACTTGATGAGGCTAAAGCATGCCCAGATAGCTGGTAAAGTAGTATCTGTAGAGGGAGCTCGAATTTGAATGGGTAGACTGAGTAAAGAAGATCAGCCCTCACCAATGAGGGTGGGCATCATCCAGTCTGCTGAGAGCCGGAATAGAACAAAAAGGCAGGGAAGGGTGAATTTGCTCTTTGCTTGAGTGGAGAGAGCCATCTTCTCCTGCCTCAGACATTAGTGTTCCTAGTTTGTGAGACTTCAGGCTTGGACCAGGACTTACCATTGGTCCCCAGGCCTCCGGCCTCCAGGTTTGGAGTGGAATGACAGTACTAGCTTTCCTGAACCTGAAGATGGCAGCTCATGGGAACGTTTCAGCCTCCATCACTGCATGAGCCAACTCCCCATATCTCTTTCTACATATTCACATATATCTTTTTGGTTCTGTTTCTCTGGAGAATCCTGATTAATACAAGGAGGAAACACTAACTGAATCATCATTTTATAGATGAGGAATCTGATCAAAAGGTTAAATAACCTCTCCAAGATCACATAGCTGGGACTTAAAACCAAGGCTACCCAACTCCCAGTGTTGTGAGATGAGAAGAAAGCCAAGAAAAGAACACTAGCAACCCCAGGAGACAAGAGAGAGCAAGACAGAAAGGAAGATGGATGGATATTCAGGATTGACAGCTGGGGAAAGAGAGTTTCAAGAAGAAGGGAGTGGTCAACACTCTCAGAAGCTGGAGAGGGTCAAACAGAATGATTATTGAAAGGGGAGCTGCTGATTTGAAAATTAGGTAATTCCAGCAGAATGGTGAAGGCAGGAGTCACCTTGCAGTAGACAAAAGAATAAATGGAAGATAAGAAATCAGAAGCAACCAGGTGAAGTTACTTTAAACTTTTTGTGGAAAAGAAGAGTAATAGGACTATATAGAAAGTAAGGAATAGGTAATGTAAATAAAGAAATAGAAAAGGTTTTCATTTAAGGACAGAGAATATAATATGTAAATAGACAAAAGGGATAAATTTAGTGGGGAGAAAGGACTAAAGAGACCAGAGATAGGATGAAACCAATTCCAAGAAATTTCTGTATTTGCCATTCTACTTGCTATGAACTCCAGAAAAAGTGTCAGCACTGAGGCACAAAGTTCATTATCTTTCTTTCTATCTCATTATTTTCTCCTAATATTTATTTAAACAATATATCAAAATAACAAAAAAAAATGTTAAAAATCACTCACAAATATTATCAGGCAGAGGTAGCTACTAGGATATAAATACACTAGAGGCCCGGTGCACAAAAATTTGTGCACTCGGGGGGTCTCTCAGCCCGGCCTATGCCCTCTTGCAGTGTGGGACCCCTAGGAGGATGTCCACCCCAGTGGGGACCCTCACCCCTTGGAGGTTTGGCCAGCCTGGGTGAGGGCTGATGGCTGTTTTCAGGCTGGCCATACCCCCTTTAGGGTGGGGGGTCCCCACTGGGGTGCCTGGCCAGTCTGGGTGTGGGGCTGAGGGCCGTTTTCAGGCTGGCCAAGCACCGTGGCGACGTAAGCTCCCAGCCTCTCCTTTTTTTCTTTTTTATTCTGGGATTTATTTACCTTCTATAATTGAAACTTTGTTGCCTTTAGTGGAGGCCTGTGGAAAGCTTGGCTTCCTCCATCGCCAGGGGCAACCCACTCCTGCTCGCTCCAGCTCCGTGGCCATGGCTGTCTGAAAGCAGGTATCTGGGGTTTGTTTACCATCTATAATTGAAACTTTGTTGCTTTCAGTGGAGCTCAGAGCCGGGCCGCGGCAGGCGGAGAACCTTGGCTTCCTCCATCACTGGAGCAAGCAAGCCTCCTGCTCGCTCCAGCTCCGTGGCTGCCGGCCACCATCTTGGTTGGGTTAATTTGCATAGAGTCACTCTGACTGGCTGGTGGGCGTGGCTTAAGGCGTAGCAAAAGTACAGTCAATTTGTATGTTTGTCTTTTATTAGTATAGGATTTTATTTTCACTTTATGGAAGGTAAGAAGGAGCCAAGAAAAGTCATCAGTTCAACAAATGTAAAGAAAGGAGAAGGTGATGTGAAGAAAATAAAATGAAATAAGCATTGCTAAGATTGTCACTTAAAACAGTTTTGGAGGCCTATACACGGCTCATGGATAAATCTTGGAACTACTGTTAAGTTGCTGACTTGTTGCTGCACTCAGATGAAGGGCGAACAACAAACATCCTGGATGCATACTTCGCCTTGAAAGGAACCCAGCCATTGACATGATGGGCCTGACAATGCCACTGACCTCGCCAACACTCTTCATCTACTCAAAGGCTTTAATGAGAGCAACTCTGCTGGTTCTGCCATTTACAAACCCTGCCTTCCCCTGTTCCCTTTGAAGCACAGTTTATGTTGCTACCTGAATCAGTGCCATGGATTGCAATCCCTCCTTTGCTCCCATAAACACTGTATTCTTTATTATAGCCTAAACCTATCATT
Organism: Myotis lucifugus; assembly: GCF_000147115.1. Taxonomy (NCBI): domain Eukaryota; kingdom Metazoa; phylum Chordata; class Mammalia; order Chiroptera; family Vespertilionidae; genus Myotis; species Myotis lucifugus. The sequence goes on along the minus strand of NW_005871434.1, from coordinate 351,909 downwards.
AACAAAAGGAAACAAGAAAGCATAATAACCATAAACATTAAATAACCAGAAAAAAACCTGATACATAAATGGGTTGACTTTCTCTATTAAAAGTCAAAAACTCTAAAATTGGTTGAAAATCCAATTATATGGCACATATAAGAGATAGATCTAAAACACAAACAAAAAGTTAAAATAAAAGGGAGGGGAGGCAGGGAGACAAGAGCTAGCAGGCAATTGCAAATAAAAAGCAAGCAGGAAGAACACAGAAATATCATCTAAGGTAGAATATATGTGGAAACAAAATAGAAACTCCTAGTTTGTGAGAACAGATGTGGCATTCTCTTTCCAAAAATTAATCCACTTTTTTCAATAAATTGACTTGTTAGCTGAAAAACCCAAATTCAGACTCAAATGAACTATATGGTCTTCCCCACTTCCCTAGTCTCTCATCCCCTTATTGCATAGCCCTCAGCGTGCCCCAAAGCTTATCTCTCATCATGAAATGTCCTGTGGATTCCTGTGCTGGCCATGGGCTCAGGAAACACTGATTTAGTTAAGCACAGAAAGGCATTTTAAAAGGTTAAAGTACAACAGTATCGTTCACAAAACATATATATTGTTAATCCTTTACTGTTCATAAAATGTATTTCTTGTTAACCCATGAAGACGTGTTTTTGTTTCCTTTTTCTCCTTTTCCACTTAGTCTGGGTCCTTTTCTCTCAGCAATACATGAAGCACAGGATGACTCATGGTGTTGGAAAAAAGCAGCTTCATGGACTTACGTCATTCATGTAACCTAAAAACACTGGCCTTTTGATATTGTTATTCTTTGAAAAGGTGGAGTGCAAGTGAAATAAATAGGGATACATTAAATGATGGAAGTGTGATTTATAGAGAAGATACGATCGTGATGAAGTTGAGGCACCACAACAGCAAAATGTCTTCAGATAGAATTCTTAGCAATCTTTTTTCTTTCTACAAAATCCCAATCATGGTTAAATCACAATCACAATAGCAACAAAAAAATGAAACATGGCAAAATACACTTAATAGAAATATGCAAGATCCTCATGATCAAAGTTAACAGAAGCCATAATGAAAGATCTGAATAACATGAAGGGTAATTTTTTTACTCAATAGGAAAAATAAACATTGTAAATATGGTAGTATTCCTCAAATTAATATATATTTAATGAAATGCAAATCAAAATTGCATATTACCTTTAGAACTTGATAAAGTTAATAAAACTTGATAAAGTTAATAAAACTGGATAGTTATTAAAATTTAATTATAAGGATAAATGTATAAGAACAATACAGTAACCAAAACTTTGAAAAGAAAAATTAGGGGAATTTGCTTTGTGAAGTAATAAATTCTAAATAAACAGAATGTCTGTGGTACTACAGCAGAAACTGTGGCGCCACTCCGGCTGTCTAACCAGTCTCCATCCTTCCCATGTCACAGTTGACCATACCAACCTGCTGTGTGGCCAGCACATCTTAGCAATGTCTTCAGTAATGTCTCTTCTCCATTGCTGCCTCCCCTTTTCAGAAGATAAGATCTAGAAGAGAAGAACTTTGCCTGGCTCATTCACTGTTATCTTCCCAGCATTCGAAACACAGCTTAGCATATGATAGGCAGGTGCTAACTATCTGTTTAATGAATGGATGGATGATAATGAAATTATACCTGAATAAGTAATCTATATATATAAAAGCCTAAGCGACCGTTACAACCGGTCAACCAAACGACCAGTTGACTGGTCACTATGACATGCACTGACCACCAGGGGGTAGACACTCAACAAGGAGCTGCCCCCTGGTGGTCAGTGAACTCCCACAGCTAACCTCCTGCAGTCCCTACCCCCAGCCAGCCAACCTCCCGCAGTCCCTACCCCCGGACTGAGTGAGAGGGCCCTGATGGCCCCGATGGCCCCAATCGCCAACCAGGCCAAGGGACCCCACCCGTGCACAAACTCATGCACCGGGCCTCTAGTTTTATATAAATTATACCTGCCTCACCTCACCATGTTAAATGAAGTTATCTTGTAACCTCATATAATGTACAGTAAGTAAATTCCAGATAGCTAGGATTTAAAATTAAAATGATAAAACAAATAGAAAACATAGAAATATATTTATATGTAATCTTAGGGTACAGAAAGTTTTTCACAGCATGATTCCAAAGCCAAACAAAGAAAAAGGAAAGTTAACTGAATAAAACTTCAAAACTTATCTGTAACAAAAGATGTTATAAACAAATTTAAAAGAAAAATGACAGGGAACAGTATTGGCAACTTATGGCAAAGGATTAATATTCACATTACAGGAAAGGTTTTTTTTACATATAAACAACCCACTATTAAAATTGGCAAAAGATGTGAGAGATATTTAAAAAATTTATATCCATAGTTATTTTTGAGGGTTTGAAACTTGGGAGTATACATTATAGCTTCAGAAATTTTTTTTTTCTTCAGAAATTTTTTTACAATTATATGCCCAATATTTATATTCAGAAAAAGAAGATATAACTTATAGGCAAATATAAGTCATACTTGGCAACTCAGAGTCACATCACTGGCTGATAAATAGGAGGAAAGATGAAGAAAGGAAAATAGCTCTAACGCTGCACCAATGCATCCCAAATCAGTCACTGTATTCTTCAAAAGTATCAAAGTCACCAAAAACAAAGACTTGAGGAACTGTTCTAGATCAAGGGAGACTAAGAAGACAGGACAGCTAAGTTTCAGTTGTGATCTGGATTAGATCTGACCAGATAAAGGACATCTGTGGCAAAATATGAGTAAAATTTGTAGATTAGGTAACAGTACTATATCATTGTTTCGTCCTTTTGATTTTTGTATTTTGGTATGTAAAACCAGTGGATGCCTGGAATGGGGAATGTGGACTGGAAAGAGGTAAGAACACCTGGAGTGATGAAAATGTTCTACAACTTCACTGAAGTGGTGCATATATTTGGCAAAACTCAATTAATTATAAGCTCAAAATAGGTTATTTTTTATAAATTATACCTGAAAAGAATGCTGACTTAAAAACATAATTAACACTATTTTAAATAAAACCAATCAAGGCTAGTGACAACCAAACCACAACCTTCATCAACCAAAATCTTCTGAATGCTCCCTCTTCAAACCTTCCCCTCTTCTAGAAACTCCCTTTCTATAATAACTATGAGTTATGCTGACTTTTAGAACTAAGCTTGATAATATCAAGGTGAGGAAGTAGTAGAAACAGAAATCATAACAGTTATACTTGTCTTCATGAAGTCTTCTTAAAACTGGATTCTTTGGGTCCTGGCGGGTGTGGCTCAGTTGATTGGAGCATCATCCCGTACACCAGAAGGTGGTGGGCTCCAGGCAACCAATGGATGTTTCTCCTTCCCTACCTCTCTCTAAAATCAATTTTAAAAAAACTAGCTCCTTTGCTAAATAAACAAGTGACACATTTAAGAGAAGCCTAACGCATGATCTAATGAATGAGGAAAACACTGCAAGTCCTTCAGGACTATAAAGTTACGTAAGCCTAACCTTAAAAAAGAAAAATATAAAACAAAACTTAGTGCTTCCTGAGCCAAGTCCGCCTGATGTCTTATATCCTTTTCCAGAGAAGCAATAACTCCAGGTTCTAGTAAAAACTAGCAGCTTCCATTTTATTTTATTTTATTTTTAAACCTCACTAGAGAAGTGAGGACATTTCTTCCATTGATTTTTTTCAGAGAGTGGAAGGCAGGGGGGAGAAGGGAGAGAGAAACACTGATGTGAGAGAGACACATTGATTGGTTGCCTCCCACATGCTCCCCAACTAGGGACGGGGATCGAAACTACAACCCAGGTACATGCTCTTGACTGGGAATTGAACCCATGACCTTCCAGTGAGCAGGCCAATGCTGTAACCACTGAGCATGCTGGCCAGGGCACAGCTTCCATTTTAAAGTAATCAGTGCAAAAAAAGCCAAGGCTCCTCATTCACTGTTTTTGTCCCATGATTTCCTCTAGCTGACGGACACTGCTTCTTTCTAGAAAAATTCTTATGCCAATTCCTTTATCAAAACTTCTGTGACTCTTCCTCCACCCCCATGCCTACCACCTCACCAACACACAAACTCCTTGTTCCTGGCACTTGACCCCAAACTTAACTCCTCACTACCAGTCAATGCTACATCTGCTCTACCTCTAAACTCTACTAGTAAATACCAAGCACTTGGCTGGAATGGTGCAGAGGGTGCCTACACTTACCTAGTGCCTTTAACATCTCAGGAACAATGATGTTAGGCACTTTTTTTTTACATTACTTCATTTGAACTTTCAACAAACCTATGAAATAGGTATTATTAAATGAAATAAGCCATGTGAAATTGTTACCAAAGTCAAGTATGTGGCAAACACTTGGTTAATGCTGTTATTTCTACCATGACCATGAGGAACTGATGCTTCAGGGAACTCAAGTCACCTACCCAAGACAACACAGATATTAAATGGTCAAGTTAGGATTTAGTAGTAAACTTGGGACATTCTGACTCCATTACAGCAAATCCTCTCCCATTATCCCTATCCAACCCTACTTCTCCTGGCTGCCACACTCCTTCTCCAGGTCTTAGAACACTGAAAATCTGGGTACTTAACCATACTCATTCTTATTATCAGATTCATGTACAATCATCGTGACTGCATCTTGTAGAGATGTAACTTTTTATGTTCCCTGAGAGTCCATAGCCCTGTAAGCACCAGAACCTTCTCTCATATAATGTTTGTTCCTTTTCTGACCCTTGAACAGCACCAAGAGCTCAATAGGCCAGCTGAATGAGGAAGTGACAGCTGAGAACAGAGCTGAGGGAAACTGAAGGTAGCTTTGTGAAAAATATCCAACATTCAGAGATCTCAATAGCCCTGTCCTCTGCAGTGAAACCCATATACAGTATAGGAATAAGGGGTAAAGGAGAGGTTTGAGATTGAAAAACCTCACCTGAGTTCCCAATGGTAGAGGCCCAGCATCCACTGCCTTCTCCTTCCTTCCTGTGGGGTCCTTCCTAGGAGATGGGTGGGGAGAGGAGGCAGAGCTGATAGGAGGAAAAGAAGCCATGAGAAAGGAGACTTCCACAACAACAAAAAATAAAATACCTATAGATAAAGCAAATACGACATGTTCCCACGATTTACATAAAACTATGATTTTTATTGTTTATTTTACTAAGCTTATTTGACTTATATATGAAGAAAGATAGAAGTGAGAGACATACCGTATTCCTGGATAGGATGTCACAATAATTTGTCACTTCTTTTAAAGTAATTTATAAAGTTAACACATTCCAAATCAAATTATACCAAATTAATAATATTTTAAAGTTAATTATGAAAAAGATTATTTTTTTAAAAGTTAACTATGTTGTACTGGTATAGCAACAGCCAGGAAATTTCTAAAAGAGAATGGTAATGAGCAAAAACTTGCCCACCAGATACTATGAAGCTATGATAATCCTATCTAATAAAAGAGAAACATGGTAATTAACCATAACTTCGCTACCCTTCCCATTGGCTAATCAGGGCGATATGCAAATTAACTGCCAACCAAGATGGCGGCCGGCTGCCAGGCAGCTGAAGTGAACAGGAGGCTAGCTTGCTCCAGTGACGGAGGAAGCCAAGGTTCCCCGCCTGCCTTGCCGGCCTCTGAGCTAGCTCTCTAAGAAACATTGTTGCAAATATAGAAGCTAAACAAAACTCCAGAAACCTGCTTTCAGCCGTCAGAGCTGGAGCGAGCAGGACCAAAACAGTGTTACAATTATAGAACCCAAACAAATCCAGATCCCTGCTTTCAGCAGCCGAGGTCTCAAGCTGGAGCTGGCCTCAGAGCTAAAGCCGGCTCTCAGCTCCAGTGACAGCTATAGAAGGTAAATAAATCCCAGAATAAAAAAAAGAAAAAAGGAGAGGTTGGGAGCTTCAGTCGCCCGCCAGCCTGAAAACGGCCCTCAGCCCCTCACCCAGACTGGCCAGGCACCCCAGTGGGGACCCCCACCCTGAAGGGGGTGTGACCAGCTGCAAACAGCCGTCATCCCCTCATCCAGGCTGGCCAGGCACCCAAGCGGGACCTCCATCCTGATCCAGGACACACTTCAGGGCAAACCAGCCAGCCCCCACCCGTGCACCAGGCCTCTATCCTATATAGTAAAAGGGTAATATGCCTCCCAAACCCATGATCAGCGGAGCCGCGCGGCCTCCCGAACCCAGGATCAGCGGAGCCACGAGGCCTCCTGGCACCGGAATCAGCGGAGCCGCGAGGCCTCCTGGCACCGGGATCAGCGGAGCCGTGAGGCCTCATTGCCCCGGTGTCAAGCGGAGCCGAGAGACCTCCCAGCCTGGGATCAGCGGAGCCACGAGGTCTCCTGGCCCCTGGAGCAGCGTGACAGGGGGCAGCGCCCAAACCCCCTGATCGCCCTGTGGCTCTGTGTGTGACGGGGGTAGGGCCACAACCTCCCTATCCGCCCTGCTCTGTTCGTGACAGGGGAAGGCGCCCCAACCACCCCATGGGCCCTGCTCTGTGTGTGATGGGGTGGAGCCGCAACCTCCCCATCGGCCCTGCCCTGAGTGTGACAGCAGCGGCGCCCCAACCCCCTGATCGGCCCTGCTCTGTGTGTGACAGGGGTTGGTGCCCCAACTCCCCTTACCGGCCCTACTCTGTGCGTGACAGGGGAGAGCTCCCCAACCCCCTGATCCCGCCCTGCTCTGTGTGTGACAGGGTACGGAGCCCCAACCCCCCTAATGGGCCCTGCTCTGTGCATGACAGAAGGGCAGCGCCCCAACCCCCCAAATGGGCCGTGCTCTGTGCGTGACAGGGGGTGGCGCCACAACCTCCCCATCGACCCTGCCTTGAGTGTGACAGGGCGGTGCCCCAACCCCCCAATCGGCCCTACCCTGAGCGTGACTGGGGGTGGCATCGCAACCTCCCAATCCGTCCTGCTCTGTGCATGACAGGGGGCGGCGCCCCAACTCCCCAATTGGCCCTGCTCTGAGCACGACCAGGGGCTGCACCTAGGGATTGGGCCTGCCCTCTGCCACCCGGGAGCAGGCCTAAGCCAGCAGGTCATTATCTCCCGAGGGGTCCCAGACTGTGAGAGGGCACAAGTGGGGCTGAGGGACACCCCCCCCCACGCCAGTGCACAAATTTTTGTGCACCGGGCCTCTAGTCTATATATATATATAACCCTAATATGCAAATAGACTGAACGGCAGAACAACCGAACAACCGGTTGCTATGACGTGCACTAACCACCAGGGGGCACGCATGGAACATGGCAGGTATTGGCAGCAGGCAGCAGTGCATGGAACATGGCGGGCATGGCCGCGGCGGTATGGTGAGCAGCTGAGCGGGAGCACCAGACCAAGGCAGGGCACCGGTCGCTGTCATCGAGGCTAGCCTCTGCTGGTTACCGAAAATTCTTTGCTCCCACGTGCCACGGTCCCACTGGGCACTCGCACCTGCTGCCAGCGCTGGCCCCGCTTGCACCATTGCCGGTGCCACAGCCGGAGCCCAGTGCCAGCCCCGATCACTCAGCACTGTCAGCGGATACAAGTGGGGGCTGCCAGCCCCGATCGCCCCTGAGGGCTTCTCCACCTTCCCCTGCTTCTGAGGGGTGATTGGGGCAGTAGCCACCACTTGCACCCGCTGCAGGCGCTGGCCCCAATCGCTCCGTGCCGTCAGCAGGTGCGACAGGGCTGGCACCATAAGCGCATGGGAGCAGCAGTGGCAGGAGCAGGGCTGCCAGCAGAAAGGGGACCAGGGGGCACAGCGGGGGCCAGGCGGGGGCACAAAGGATGGGCCGAGACCCACCTCTGTGCCCACCACAGCCTCACTGCCCACAGTTCCTTTCAAGGTGCACAAATTCGTGCACTGGGCCCCTAGTCTACACTAATAAAAGAGAAACATGGTAATTAGCGTACGACCGCTAGCCTTCCCATTGGCTAATCAGCATATCCTTATGCAAATTAACTGTCAGCCAAGATGGCGGCCGGCAGCCATGCACTGAAGCGAACAGGGAGGCTTGCTTGCTCCAGTAACGGCTGACTCTAACGTTCCCCGCCTGAGTTCCCGGCCTCTCAGCTGCAACTCTAAGCAATTATGTACTATGTTGCAAATAAGAAGCTAAACAAAACCCCAGAAACCGGCTTTCAGTCAGCCAGGTTCAGCCAGCCGGACCGCACCATTGTATCAAATACAGAAGGAAAAACAAAGGCCAGAAACCGGCTTTCAGCAGCTGAGGCCTCAGAGCTAAAGCTGGCCCAGAATAAAAAAAAGAAAAAGAAAAAAAGGAGCTGTTGGGAGCTTTAGTCACCCGCCAGCCAGAAAACGGCCCTCAGCCCCTCACCCAGACTGGCCAGGCACCCCAGTGGGACCCCCACCCTGACCCAGGACACCTTTCAGGGCAAACCAGCCGGCCCCCACCCGTGCACCAGGCCTCTATCCTATATAGTAAAAGGGTAATATGCCTCCCGGACCGGGATCAGCGTGACAGGGGGCAGCGCCCAAAACCCCCTGATCGCCCTGCGGTCTGTATGTGACAGGGGGCGGGCCACAACCTCCCTATCCGCCCTGCTCTGTTCGTGACAGGGGAAGGCGCCCAACCCCGTGATCAGCCCTGCTCTGTGCCTGAAGGGGGGAGCTCCCACCCCTGATCCCCTGGGTCTGTGTGGA